>NC_037598.1:2968299-3238299 GCF_003073045.1 Pomacea canaliculata | reverse complement strand
CTCACTCACTCACTCACTCACTCACTCACTCACTCACTCACTCACTCACTCACTCACTCACTCACTCATCACTCACTCACTCACTCACTCACTCACTCACTCACTCACTCACTCACTCACTCACTCACTCACTCACTCACTCACTCACTCACTCACTCACTCACATCACTCACTCACACTCACTCACTCACTCACTCACTCACTCACTCACTCACTCACTCACTCATCACTCACTCACTCACTCACTCACATCACTCACTCACTCACTCACTCACTCACTCACTCACTCACTCACTCACTCACTCACTCACTCACTCACTCACTCACTCACTCACTCACTCAGACTTTTTTATTTGTCACTGTCAGATTTGAACACACCACCTTTCAGTCTTCAGACCTCGTCGTTAGCCACCAGGCTATACAGCCGTTAGCAAACAACGTGTCTAAACTTCGTGAAGAAGTCAAGTTCGCCGTTTACAACAATGAACATATCCGCTGAACCGAGACGCACACGCACCAGAAGCGGTGACGTCATCGACAACGAGGCTGCTGTTAACGAAGATGACTAGTGCACGACCGACCACAAACACCCTGCTACTGTCCCCCTAGGTACCTCCAACTGCCAGGAACACACACGTCATACTCAATGGAGTGAACAAGATCGGAGTGACAGACGGCAACAACCTACCCGATCCTCTCCCCTCCAGACATCATTGTACGCGTGGTCAGAGTTGCCTGCCCAGTCAATGGAGGAACATCGAAAATGGACTACAGTACCCTACAAAGAACACCAACAAGAAATAAGTGACAAGATGGCCGGCCTCCACAGTTCATGACAATTGCTATCCCATAATGTCAAGGATTTGTGTGGACGGCAAGACACAAGCAAGGCAAGGGAGAGAATAAGTTCCCACTGACCAGTGACTACGCGACACGAGGTGTCCGTGCTAACGGTCACCAGGACACAGCACGGGACTCACCGTGAAAATATTTCACATTTCAACTGCGACATCGACGGTTTGCTCGTGAAAACACGATCCTGGTTTGTACAAAGCATTAACGTGTTTGTTATTGTGTCTTACAGACATTGCTTGACGTCAGCAGTACACTGCAATGTTTTCTCTGACTTCCAACGATACTTCAGTCTGCTTCGACACTTACATCGCAAGGAAGAGCTGCCGGCCGATATCCTTGTTTTAGTAAAAATGTATTTAATAAGTTTTTGCATAGACTGCAGTGTACGGTTGACAATTTGATTTTTATTGCAATTTGACACCGAGTTTAACGAGACAAGTTCTGGACTTAAACCCACAGATGAAACGCAGGGTTCGGAGACAGACAGAGATCGATCCTCGGCCCAGAACCGGATCCGCTGGGTGGTATGGTTGCGGCAACTAGGAGGACAAAGAAGACTAAAAAAGATAAGTGGGTTTGTGTGTGTGTGTGTGTGTGCTGCTTCCACCATTTTGTAAGTCTAGAATCATGTTGAAGCACAGTTACATCTGGTCTTACAGGTCTACCCACAGAGACGTTAATATTCGAATACCACTTCTACCTACACAGCGTTCTCATGGCAACTACTATTTCTACCTACGCATCTGGTTTTGTAACATCATTTCTCATCTCCATCTCTTCCTAGAAGCACATTTTCCCGAGTTCCTCGACCATCTCACCGGAACATGGAGATGAAGCTGAGTTTGTAAGGTGGCCAGTGACAAATCACTGTCATGTGACCCAGTTTCATGCACACCAACGATGACTCGCACCAGTTCTGTCCATTTTTCACGGTTCCTCAAAGCCCTATGGGAGTTAATCACACCAGCGCTGTTCACACTTTCCATGTATCCTCTCCTGTATCTTTCCTCTTCTTCGGTCTCTCTTCTCCACTTTCCTTATTGTTTGGGCATCGTGGTGTTGATTCCCTCTCCGATTTAAAACAAATGATATCAAGATGGTTCGCCTCTTCGAAAGTTAGACGTTTGCGATTTCTTTGTGGCTGTCGAACCTTTGCAGTCAGATGTTCCGAAATGTTTGTAAAGGAGACATGCAGGACATATAAGTCACAGGGCAGAGACATTCATTTTGTCCTTTTCAGTTCGGAAAAGAATTACCTGCAGCTGATATAAATTGCATCAAGCCTTATGAAACTGATATAAAGCCTTGTGGTTACTACTTCATAGCAGCTCTCACTTCCACGTTCGCTTGGCCCAGTGACAAGAAAAAGCTCTTCTAGGAGCCTAGAGCCAGTAAACCACTCACAGTTAGCCCACTCAATGTATCATCATCGTTATTTCCTAAGATAGCAGTGTCATAATCCTCTTACCGGCAGAGGTATACACGAGTGAGCAGGTAGATAAGCCGCGCGTCGTGCCAAGCACTAAATCTCAGGTCACAAGAGTGGCAAGTGACAGAGGCTCAAGGGGAGATGCGGAGACAAAGAGGGGTCTGAGTTTACCGAGACCTCCAACTGACTGGCCTCGCTTGCCCCCGGAGAGACAGGCCACTGTGTGTGTGTGTGGGTGCGTGCGTGGATGAGAGAGAGAGAGGGTGTGTGTGTTCTAGCGAGTGAGCGTTCTCTCTCTCTTTCAAGTCTTACTGGAGGGGTGCACGCATGTGTGTGTAAGAAAGAGCAAGATCACATTAAAAGAAATCCGTGATGACGCCCAATAAATAAATAACTAAATCATTATTCACCTTTCGATTTGTAACCGCATACAATTCTAGAATGTGGAAAGGGATGGACTGCGGGTCAGCATTCATATGAAGACTGTTTTTCTACTCTCACCATCATGAAAAGTGATCACTTGGTAGGATTTTCGAAACAAGTGAGATCACATCAGAGTTTGAAAAATATCAGTCTCATCAAAATAACCGACCTGAGGTCACTTGTAGGCGGCCATCTGGATGCACATCAAACACATGAACAGATGGCTGGCTTTATGCTTACAAACACTACCTGATGGAACATTACATGTGGAAACACAGTGGCTAGTCAAGCAGCTAGTCTATCATGCCTTTGGCTTGAGTTTGTACTGAGCAACGCAAGCACTCGTAACCAAGCTAGCTATGTGCTAGCATAATGCTAGGCATGGCCAGGGTGAACAGATAAACATGAATAAATGAGCGAAGTAGTTTACTGGCATGGACTCCTGTAGCCTACTGGCCGAAGTGGCTCATCATGTCTAGAGTACGTCCCGTGGAAAGCGGAATCAAAGCTTTCCCTCCGCCACATTTACATCTGTAAGCTTTAAATAGCTCCTTATAAATCAGGTAGCCACTTTTATTTTTACTGAAAAGAATGAGCAGGATGGAGAGTGGGGGTGGGGTGGGGAAGCAGAATCCTATCCACAGGCCACAAACCAGTGACCATATGCAGTAACTTCCAGAACACGGAGTCTACCCTTATTCTAAGGGGTGACTAATACATTTACTTTTGCATTATCCTAACATAAAAAATTCCATTTAAAATGAAAGAAAAACTGGATAAAAAATAAAAATACGTTAAATGAACAATGTCAGTGACACTAACTCAGATGAAGTGATGATCCAGACATTTTAGAGTTGGCTAATATCGATGCAGTCTTGGCTTGCATCACATTAGAATGCTAAATTTTTATTGCCCGAGGGTAGTCACGTGACCGTGGTGACGGGCCTGGCGACCTACCCGGTCGTAAAATATGCGGCGTTCAATCGGAGCGCCAGTTGAGAACGTGAAGAAATGGGTGATTTACCAGTCGACACACCACGTGACCTATCAGACGCGCGCGCAGCAATCAGCGGAAGGGGGTAGGGGTTCGGTTACCAATTAGGTCGGGGAGTGCCGGCGATTAGCTGCCGAGCCTTGCACCTTGGCCCAGTGGCCGCGGGCGGACCGCAAGTCAAACAAGTGTGCCGCGCGAGGACCGCGCCAGTGCACGTGCGACGCGTGGCGACACGGTGCGCCTAATGAGGCGGTCAGCCTCGTGCCGCGAGGGGGCGCCCGTGCACCAGACCTGACGTCGGGCTGTTGTGCGGCGTCGAAAGTTGCAGCAGTTCGTCGAACGCCGCCGACCTCGGGTCCGAGTCCCCCGATGTACCACTCCCGTGCACCCACCCAGCCTCAAACATCCTCAATAGCCTCCCCTGGCAAAAGAGAAGTGGTGCGCGGGAAAATGACACGCCGGAAGTGGCATGAAAGTGATGGCGCCTTCACACACCACTTGGCAATCATTGACTAGGTTACCGCAGCTTATTCTTCCATTGTCGGAGGAAACCAGCGAGCAGTTTGCCCTCGCCCCCCGCTTCTGTCAGACTGTACAGCGGGACCCACATCTGTGCGCGCGCGTGCGAGAGAGAAAGAGAAAAAGAGAAAAGGATAATCTTTAAGGAGTGAATAAAACTTACATTTGAGAAACACTCCAAGAAAAGACAAACGTATAGTTCAGAATAAACGCAAAAATAAAAACGGTATCTTGAGAGAATGTCGATGCCAGATATCAGATATCAGATATAAATTATAGCAAATTGTATTGAAACAGATTTTTCAATGGTGTGAAGAGACACGCTGGGTCATTAGTGTCAAAGTGTCAAATGATACAGTAATTATTTAACACCTACATACAGCAAGGTACACGACAGTAAACCCAGACATTATTGTGACTGTCTGTGGTAAAGTTTGTTTTAAATATACATTATTTTTTCATAAAATAAGTAAACTATAAGCTAAACTATATCGTCCTCGTCATGTTGTCATTTTAAAATTTGGATTGACATGTAGATGTTAAATTGTTACATATTTTTAAAAAGTTGATTTTGTCAGAGCTTTCTAGCATCAATGTTGTTAAATTACAATAGATAAGTTGATGTGTTTGGCAAAAAATATGTCGGACTTCTCTATTATATTTTATGTGAGATATGTTTGCCACATTCCACAGCTGGTCCATGCACAAAAAACAATTCCAAATTTCCGAACCCACAGTCCGAACACTTTCACTGTCACAACACATCTTATGTTCCTTCCGACCATTCAATTCCCCTCCCCCTAAAAAAAATCTCCAGTTGAAAATGACACCAAGTCTCCACTTGAATATAACACAAAGTTTCCACTTCTAGGTAACACAAATATGTCCACTTGAAAGTAACACAAGTTTTCACTGACACCGATGCTCTTCTGAAGTTATTTCTAATTCAGCTCTGGTTGGTGAGCCGAGGCGGATACGATGAATAAGCGAAGATCAAACAACAAAAGTGAGAAAAAAAAACCCCACAAAAACCTGGAGAAAAAAAGTCTTTAGCTAAATGGCAAGTTCAAAACTTAACTAACATTCTTCAAACATTAAACACACGCTCACCGAACAATCAACAAAGATACACACTCACCTCAACAGATACAAATCTGGTCAGGATGTGCCCAGTCCAGTCAAGGCTAACTTCCGATTCTGTTCAGGACTTGTTAAATAACACAATTCTGTTCAGGACTTGTTAAATAACACAAATCTGGTCAGGATGTGCACAGTCCGGTCAGGACTACAACACCAAGTCGGTTCAAGACTTGTTGCAAACAAAACGTCCGGACACACTGATGACACCGAGGAGAGTGTTACTTCTCCCCGCCCCCGTCAAGGAAAAACTCACACAGCAACATCCCAAACACTCAAACACTCTTTCCTTTGTTCTTCGAACAAAACAACCTATCAACACCAGTTGATTAAAAAAAAACAACAACAAAAAAACAAAGCCCGGCCGGCCATCCCTGTGTGGCGCGCACTCAGACAGTAATTGCTGTCTTTCAACCTCCCCCTTCCAGTTACTTTTTCCCTGTCTCCTTCCTAGCTAAAAAAAAAAAAATTAAAAAATATAGCGCAGCAGGTTTGTGACATACCTCAATCTCATTTATTATTACTTTCTTTGTTTAAACGTCTGGTCAAACAGATTTCTCAAATCATGAAGTGGAGTCATATCTGGCGTCCTGTCGGTAGAGGTTGTTGCTACTAATCCACTGAAAGACTTTGCAACTTACATATCTTGTATTATTTTAATTTTAACATAATGATTATTTAAAATTGGAACTTTTGTAGTTAAAAATAATTTTTGTGCATCAACACTCTTGGCCAAACAGACAACAACAACAACAACAAAAAAAAAGGAAAAAAAGAAAACAATGTCTAAACTTTTGACATAAAGGCACGAGAGTGATTAGTGTTCATGGAGTGGTGAAATACTAATTAAGGATGAATGAAACGGTCAGCTGATATTCAGTCTGCATCAAACCTTTAAATGTCATGTCAACATCATCTTGTGTGATAATGTCTGTGGACTGCCACTTGTTTGGCAGTAACAAGTTGGTTATTTAACTAATAAGCTTTGTCCGTCAATGGAGAAGCAGCCAGAGACATTGGTGTGGAAGGAATGTGCCATGTCGCATTATGTAAAAAATACTGTCATGTTTGAAATGAGTGTAATGGCGAAGCCTGCAAGGAAAAATAACTTTGGTACACAGGAAATGGCCAAAAGCAGCTTTACATGTACGATCATCGAAACACAAATCATTTCCGGTCAGTAGGTCGCGCACGATTCTCGACTGGGTGTGGGAGCCCCTCACAGGGTGCAAACGTACCCACTCTTTGGTTTGAGATCATAAAGCATTCTTGTAGTGACGATCATATAATAAATCGTGCTCGAAAGGCAAGTTAATGGATGAGTTTCTCATGACAATGGCCAACATGCAAATTTCTCTGTTAGGATCAAGTTAATTATACATCTTCAGAGGTTTTCTCTCAGTGATTCTTTAATTGTGTGGAGGACAAGACCACTCTACCACGCCTAGCTGGATGTTCAGTCTACATTTAACTGACTGATGACATTTGTCACACAAGGAATCAAAAGAAGAGCATGAAGACCAAGGTTCGTAACCGCCAGGCTGGCAGCTTTCTTGTCCTCGGCAATATTACCAAACGGTTGTTGCTCGGCAAGAAACACATTTTTCACTCTTGACTGTAGAACAGCGCCTCCACCGTCCACAAGCGTTGAAGTGGAAACATAACAAGATTACTGTAAGCGTGGTAAATTTAATTGCTTCCGTCGTGCAGATTTTTGAGTAATCGTTTGGAACAAAACTGATTACATCCGGGGCTGCGATTCCGTCGTCCACTCCGTCTGCCTGAGGAGGCCATGTTGTGCTGCTGGACGAACATGTCGTGTGGTGGTAGAGAGAAAACAACACCCAAATGCCAAGTAGATGTACAAAGGCCGAAGTGACAAGCCGCGGCTCACAGGCTTATCCTAGTCACAATATCTGCTTCCTTGGAGTAATTCTTTTTTTAAAAGGAGTTGCACATTTTGATAATTTCAAACCTAAAATGTATTCCTGGCAATAAAACCGTCGTTTGGCCTCGTCGAGCATTTATGAAAATTCAAAACTGTTCAACAAAATGTCGTTCCACTGTCATTTATTTATAATTTTACAAATCTTCAAACTCTGCGTGTGACTGTAATTGTAAGAATGAGTAAGCTGTGTCTCACCTACAGTTTTCAGGAAGTTGCAGTGACCATTTAAATAGTCATCCTTTTTTTTTTACATTATGTAACAAAATTATTTGATCACACACATAATTACCTCAGAAAACCGAATAATAATAATAATTGTTGGCAATAATTATCTCTTCTAGCGCAGAAGAGCAAACAAGTGAGCGAGTGAATGAGCGATGATATGTAAAACCTTTCCGTGAAAGATGTAGGACTCGAGGTAATGTTGTATTGCTAACCTCTGAATGACAAGCATGACAGTCCTAACCCCATCGTCGTTTTTATCATCATCACCTTTCTGGTCATCCTACATTATTTTGTAATATATTATGTCCAGACTGTCAGAATTCTCTCGCTTAATCGTGACGTGACAACAACATCATCAACTTTCCCGTAACATGTAACAAGGATTTACTGTTATTTATTCAACAAGATTTTTTTAAAGTTAGCTTAAAAGTCAGTTTGTTACGTCTGACACGATAAATACCTTTATTGCAAACAAAATCAACTTACAGGGTGTAATACTTTCAGTATATTATTCCTTGCTAAGCTCGGGGCCCGAGCTCGGGTGAGTGCAAGACCAAGGTGGGTAGGCACCCAGCACATTTCAGCAACATGGCTGTCCTGACAGTTCCTATATTTCCGGATGGGTGACGTCACCGACGCAGGAGTCACGCGACGGGGAGTCTGCTAAGGGGGTAGGGTGGACAGGCAAGGGGGAAATGATTCACGACCAGCGGGACAACTTTGTCGTGCCTAGAATGTGAGTCGCCACCCAGACTCTTGCCTGTTCTGGGCATTAATGCAAAGTTACCTGTTGTCTAGCAAGCGAACACGCACGCACGCAGATCCTTACAAATGAATTTCCATCGCTACTTTTCTTGTTCAGAAAAGTCATGTCATGTAAATTTTTCATGGTTATGACAATATTTATTTACTGTGTGCTGCACTCGTCAACAAGAGTTATGCATTAAAGCAAGAGTTGTTGTTGTTGGGGTGGGGTGTGTTTGGGGGAAAGCGGGAGGAACAAACAGAGGAAAGAAAACTTCACTGTCTCAGACAGGCGGGAATCGAACACTGGTTCTGCGCGGTAATTAGGCTACTCTACACCGACTGGTAAGATATTCAGTGTCTGAGCGTTAGTCCCTGATAAACGCGTGCTCACGATGACTAACAATGAGACGCCTGCACCCTAACATTACCTCTAATACTCCACGGCAACCCCATCCTCCACAGTGGATCTCCATACGACTGGTGCGAGGCAGGGCAAAGATTACCAACAGACTTGCTTTGGCTTCATTGCACTTGGAATTTTGAGCTCAGAGGTTTGTAACTTGTGTCAGAAAGTTGTTGCTTCTCTCCTCGACTGTCATCAGGACTGCGAGTGCTTGAACTTCGTGCTGTCCACGAGTCGTCAGGACACATTTTTATCTCCTTCTGGCAGTCGTTGTTGCCCAGTACAAGTTCCATGTTGTAGCCAAAGCTGGCTAGTTTGACGAAGATCGGAGCTTCTTAGTTTTTCTACTAAGTTTTTAAGTTAAAAAAATTCTGCCAAGTTTACGGACTGCTTTCGTAAGCAGTGGCGTAGGAAGATGTTCGGCTTTGGGGGGGGGGGGGGCACACTCCCTGCTGACAGTGAACGGCGTTCGCACTCGCACATTACGTAAAAAAGGATGGGGGGGGGGGTAGAGCACGCACGTACACAGTGGTAGCATCACAACACGCTGCTTTATTGTTAAAAGGCAAAGCAGCATTAAATAAGAAAAAACAAATTAAAGAATGACTCCCCGGCTAACGCATTCACAAGAAATGTGATAAACGTTATAATCATATAAATCATATTAATCAAGGTTGGCAAGTCAGTGTGCCAAAAAAAATGCGTCTTCGGTGATTTCTATTAATGAAGTCCATTGCAATCTCGTCCAGATTAAACAGATCAACCCTCTCTTTAAATACATGCATAATGAGACAGTTATTCAAGCGCGTTTGTGTCATGGAACTTCTCAGGTATGTTTTTGTTCGTTTTAAGGCAGAAAAACTGCGTTCTGCAGTTGCCGTGGTAACTGGGATAGTAAGATACAGTTTCAAAAGCTTATCGATCTCGCTTAACATCTTTCTCACTAACCCTTCCGGCCAAGAGCAATCCCCCCGTCTCCCATGTTACCTACTGGTCAGCTCTTCCAGTACCTCTATTACAAAATACACTACCGAACATTTTACCTAAAGAAGAAAACACCAAACCCCCGTGACAGCAACGATCAACATTCCAGCTCTGCACATATACACCAGCGCGCACACACCTATGCACACATGCACAGGCCACGCAGTCACACTCGGTCACACACCGTGGGTGACAGCGAGTGGGTGGGGGATGTTTTATGTTGGTCAAACGAAAACCGCCAAAGAAAAGGCGTCGCATTATGGGGGAGGGGGGAGGGAGACGACACTCGATGTACCGATGTACTGTCCGGCTGCTTTCTTCGCTCAGGCTTCAACACAGCCTGCAATTAGCATGGCAAACAAGACCAACGGACTGTCCCCGATCTGATCGTCAGAGGTGTTAGAGCCTCCACTTGCCTCAGGGCCCGCTTTTGTGACGGTGATGACCGTCTCCTCTCTACGTTCCCCTACCTTTCTTCAGTTCTTTGCTCTTTGTGAGGAATTACGTCTCAAATATTGGGGGGGCAAAAGGATATTCCTGCCCCCCCCCCCTCTGTATTTTCCTTGGGGGGGCGGCTGCCCCCGCTGCCCCCCTGGTTCCTACGCCACTGCACTACCACAACAATAGGCTACTTTACAGCAGCCGTCGTGGCGGGAGGTTAGCAACTGTACGAGTGATTGATCCGTTTGTGGGCCTTGAGTGACTTTCCTCCCAACATGACCCAGCAATGGGCCCTCCTCATAAACTGAGTGCACACGCAGTCCACATACACAGGGGTAGTCTGCGTGCACTACAATACAGATATAGATACACAAGACTAGTGCGCGTGCACTACAATACAGATATAGATACACAAGACTAGTGCGTGTGCACTACAATACAGATATAGATACACAAGACTAGTGCGTGTGCACTACAATACAGATATAGATACACAAGACTCGTGCGTGTGCACTACAATACAGATATAGATACACAAGACTGGTGCGTGTGCACTACAATACAGATATAGATACACAAGACTAGTGCGTGTGCACTACAATACAGATATAGATACACAAGACTAGTGCGCGTGCACTACAATACAGATATAGATACACAAGACTAGTGCGTGTGCACTACAATACAGATATAGATACACAAGACTCGTGCGCGTGCACTACAATACAGATATAGATACACAAGACTAGTGCGCGTGCACTACAATACAGATATAGATACACAAGACTCGTGCGCGTGCACTACAATACAGATATAGATACACAAGACAGTGCGCGTGCACTACAATACAGATATAGATACACAAGACTCGTGCGCGTGCACTACAATACAGATATAGATACACAAGACTTGCGTGTGCACTACAATACAGATATAGATACACAAGACTAGTGCGTGTGCACTACAATACAGATATAGATACACAAGACTCGTGCGCGTGCACTACAATACAGATATAGATACACAAGACTGGTGCGTGTGCACTACAATACAGATATAGATACACAAGACTCGTGCGTGTGCACTACAATACAGATATAGATACACAAGACTCGTGCGTGTGCACTACAATACAGATATAGATACACAAGACTCGTGCGTGTGCACTACAATACAGATATAGATACACAAGACTAGTGCGCGTGCACTACAATACAGATATAGATACACAAGACTGGTGCGTGTGCACTACAATACAGATATAGATACACAAGACTCGTGCGTGTGCACTACAATACAGATATAGATACACAAGACTAGTGCGTGTGCACTACAATACAGATATAGATACACAAGACTAGTGCGCGTGCACTACAATACAGATATAGATACACAAGACTCGTGCGTGTGCACTACAATACAGATATAGATACACAAGACTAGTGCGTGTGCACTACAATACAGATATAGATACACAAGACTCGTGCGTGTGCACTACAATGCAGATGTACAGCTGATTAGCTGCACCACAAGTGGACAGCACACCACAGGTTGAGGTGGAAGGCCAGGTAATGTTGATGTGTGTCGTACCAACACCGGTCAAGCTGTCCGGCATTCCATCAACAGAATTAGCGCCCCTTACTTTAGCCAGTTCTTCGCCATGTTACTCTGTGTAAACATTTTATATTGCAAATACTATACAGTCAAACACTAGGGACAGTCAAAGACTAGGGACAGTCAAGCACTAGGGACAGTCAAAGACTCTGGACAGTCAATCACTATGGAGATTTAACACTATGGTCAGTCAAACACTAGGGACAGTCAAACACTATGGACAGTCAAATACTATGGAGATTTAACACTATGGACAGTCAAACACTATGGACAGTCAATCACTATGGACAGTCAAACACTATGGACAGTCAAATACTATGGAGATTTAACACTATGGACAGTCAAACACTATGGACAGTCAAAGACTCTGGACAGTCAAAGACTATGGACAGTCAATCACTATGGAGATTTAACACTATGGTCAGTCAAACACTATGGACAGTCAAACACTATGGACAGTCAAAGACTATAATGGACAGTCAAAGACTCTGGACAGTCAATCACTATGGACAATCAAAGACTATAATGGACAATCAAAGACTATAATGGACAATCAAAGACTCTGAACAGTCGAGAGTGCAGAAACAAGAGAGGAGACCGCCTGAAATGAAAGCTACCAACCATCCTGTCACTTTCTCGGGTATCCTTCTGTAGCTCATTCCTTGTCCTGTTCGCTCCTTTTTCGCTTCTGACTTATTTGGTCATGGAGTGTTTGACAAAACGTTTGATGGTTGAACACATAACAGATACCGAAAGGCAAAGCTGGAAACAAGGGAACAAAAGTTCGTGAAGGCAAGGAATGAGGAGAGACAAGCACCGTCAGCTTTAGAACGTCGGTATGGCAGCTGGACAAGGAGAGAACAGCCATTAACAGGTTTTCCATTTCAAATCACGTGTCACGACGTCATCGTAGTATCAGTTCTACGATCGCTTCTCGCTTCTCTTCAAACACCTTCAGTACTACCTGTAACTTGCAATTAAGGCCAAGGATAGTACGAAGTACACACCCACACACACACACAAACAAACACAAACACACACATCGTGTACTACTGACCATGCTGTTGCTGTCGTTAACTCCGGCTGATGACAGCCCAGCGGTGAAGAACAGAGACTGCACGGTCAAAGGTTACGTCTCCTGGGCGACGGAGAGAGAGATGTGAGTGCCGCACGTCCCTGTGGTACAGGAGTTGGGCCAAGGTTCGACCAGCCACCAGGCGGAGCCACTGCATCCCGTGAGCGCCAGTACCGCCTCATTCGCTAGGGGGCGCTCCTCACCACCAGCGCCGCCAGCCAAACGAAGACGTGCGCGGTGCCAGGGGAACAAACTCCGCGCGTGACGCCAAGCCAAGGATACACCTGGAGTGGGGAGTGAGGGTGGGGTGGTGGGGAACAACAACAACAACGACAACAACGCGCGATTGTGTATTTGTTGCAAAGTATGGCGTTGGTAGGTCTGAAGATATTAAGTTTGGCGACATCAACAGATGGAGAACTCACATCAAGCGTTTCTCAGACACTGAGCACTGCTCACTTCTCTCGCTGCCAGCTTCTAGTGACGTCACTAATGGCTGCGGCTGGTAGCTGATGGCCGAGGTCCTTACGCTTTATTTGTCATTTGTCATTGCTTAGTCTGCAGAGTTATCCGCGTGTAAGAAAGCTGGAACTGTAGTGATCTTGTAATCATGCGGAAACAGATGTCACGTGATATCACGTTCTGTCAACTGAAGACCGTTGACATCCTATTCTGTCAGTCGCAGAACGTTGCTCTATATACAAGCACTAAACCTTTTTAAAATCCAAATGCAGAATGTGCCTGGCTAATGAGTGAAGGTGTACACACGACACTAGTGAATGTTTGCTTAATGAGTACAGGTGTCTGCAGGTGTGTGCACAAAACGATTGAATGTTTCGCTAATGAGTGAAGGCATCTATCTGCACGATACAATTGAATATTTTGTATCAAGCAATTTGTCTGTCCTAGCTGGTGAAAGCAGACACCTACCGACACCTACAGGATAGTTGCCGCTGTCAGGGTGTCGACGGACATTTTTAGTGTGAGTGGTCTGACAACAGCGTAGGACAAGGCCAAGCTCCGACATTGTCCGTGAATGGTCAAGGAGAAGTCGCCGTCTGCCCTTTTGTTGCCTGCTGTTTGCTGAGTCCTCTGTCACCGTGATGGTCACGTGGTAACTGCCCACACGTCCTGTCTAACGGTACTCCTGCCAACACACATGCGACTTCACCTTCACCTTGTCCATCTACACAGAGAAAACCCTCGCAATATTCTTTGAAAGTTCAGCTGCCGTGGTCCGTGAACCGTCAACTGTCTTGATGTATGTCACATACAAATTGTGTGATTTATCATCTCATTGTCGTCTTTCTTATTTCGGGGTTAGTGAGGTCCTGGGGTCTTTCTTTTGGGTAAGTGAAGTGTTAGAGACCTCACCTGTCTTGGAATGAGGTGCTACAGGCCTGGCCCACCTTGGCTCAGTATTTGTGAGTGCAGTCCACGCGCAGACATTTTACTTTTTCCTGGGATGGTATGCATTCAACGAGCAAGGGAATTATTGTTGTTGTTGTTGTCTTTGTTGTTGTTGTTGTTGTTGTTGTTGTTGTTGTTGTTGTTGTTGTTGTTGTTGTTGTTGTGACGAGAGTTCTTAATTCTGTGTCCTTGCTATCAAATCCGTCTTTGTGTTAGTGTGGCTGAAACGAAAGATTAACCACAACAAGGGACTTGATCCGACTACATCCCCGAGAAGGAGCGTCCTACCCAACAGTCCGGGTGCGTGCACCGCACTGCGATCAGGACGTCACGTGGCGACCCTTCATTGTCAAACTGCTGTGAATACCCTCAGTCCCGAGAGGTGGCAACGGGAGGATGGCAATTCAGAGGATGTCGGTTACCTGCTGATGAGGTTTAGGCTTGGTCAAAGGACAGGCAATTAAGTCTCCCCCCTGTAGCCAGCAGTCAACTCAAGAATTAAATGATTTGTTCCTTTGTTCTTGCTTATGCTCTGCAACAGTAGAAATGTGATTGAAAGATTGAACTATGAAAGATGCCTTTCTCTGTGTGCGGATGGTCTTGACTTGTATGGAAGGAGCGTGACAAGTGACTGAATTCTTGGATTGTAGAAAGCTTTGTGAAGTTCATCTTTATAACAAATTTTCGAGAGAGTCCTCAGAGGAAAGACTGTCTTGTGAGAGAGAAAGAACATGCAAATGTCAGGTTGTGTGCGTGATTAAGGCAAGCCGCGTGTGACACTGTACTGTAGAGGTGACACAGAAACAGTGTACTCAGTATACATGTACACAGTACTTCAGTCAAACACAGTGTGACACTGTATTGTAGATACACTCAGTGTACACAGTACTCCACAGTCAAACACAGTGTGACACTGTATTGTAGAAACACTCAGTGTACACAGTACTTCAGTCATACACAGTGTGACACTGTATTGTAGAAACACTCAGTGTACACAGTACTTCAGTCAAACACAGTGTGACACTGTATTGTAGATACACTCAGTGTACACAGTACTTCAGTCAAACACAGTGTGACACTGTATTGTAGAAACACTCAGTGTACACAGTACTTCAGTCATACACAGTGTGACACTGTATTGTAGAAACACTCAGTGTACACAGTACTTCAGTCATACACAGTGTGACACTGTATTGTAGATACACTCAGTGTACACAGTACTTCAGTCAAACACAGTGTGACACTGTATTGTAGATACACTCAGTGTACACAGTACTTCAGTCAAACACAGTGTGACACTGTATTGTAGAAACACTCAGTGTACACAGTACTTCAGTCATACACAGTGTGACACTGTATTGTAGAAACACTCAGTGTACACAGTACTTCAGTCATACACAGTGTGACACTGTATTGTAGATAAGGCCGTCCAGAGCGAAATTGTTGTTATTGTCCGTTGTCTGAAATCGTTCCAACAGTCACTAAAGGAAAAAAGGCTCTCATCCCTCTCTCCCCTCAACCAACAGGACACTGCAGGATATTATACAACCACCTGTACCAGCATATTATGGACAGCCTTCTGTACCAATGCAATATATATGACAACCAGTAACAATATGATCTGTACAACCACCTGCAGCAGTATGATATACATGTATAGAACAGCAAGTACCAGTATAATCTGTACAACCATCTGCACCAATATATGTACAACCGCATATACCAGTATAATCTGTACAACAGCCAGTCTCTGATGCCGATATAACTATCCAGTTAGACCCAATAACCACAAGCCTCCTTGAATGCTTTG
Source organism: Pomacea canaliculata (assembly GCF_003073045.1). Classification (NCBI taxonomy): domain Eukaryota; kingdom Metazoa; phylum Mollusca; class Gastropoda; order Architaenioglossa; family Ampullariidae; genus Pomacea; species Pomacea canaliculata. The sequence continues at coordinate 3,222,285 of NC_037598.1, read as the reverse complement.
ATATTTTACTTCCTGCCATCACAAATGTTGTAAATGTCAGCTTGTCATCAGGTGTTCTCCCATCTTTGTTTAAAAATGTCCTGGTGAAGCCACTTCTTAGGAAGTCCACGCCTGATGTCAATGAGTTGAACAGTTATCGCCCAGTTTCCAACTTTTTTTTTTCCAAGATCATAGAGAAAGGATACAACTCTGGGCCTACCTACAAGAGCACCAGCTCATCCCCCTGTTCAGTCAGCATAGAGACCTTTTCACAGAACTGAAACTACTTTTAAAGTGACCACCGACATATTATCTCTCCCTTGACAGTGGGCTCTAACTCTACTGGACCTGTCAGAGACATTTGACACCATGGACCACTCTCTGCTCCTTCATAGACTACACACCCTGTAGGGCAGCGGTTCTCAACCTGTGGGTCGCGACCCCCTGGGGGGTCGCGACGTGCCTACAAGGGGGTCGCGAAGGTGGTCATTTTTAAAAAAAAGTTTCTTATACTGGTATTAGTGAAATTAGTTTACATTGTGTAACCGAGTGGTGCGGGGGCTCAAACTCCAAATCTCTTCTTCCTATTCAAGTACACTGTCTCGGCATGCAGTGACTTCTCACTTCCAAAACTCAAAACACAATCTCCCTCTCAACAATTAAGCCTCCAATCTCCCTCCTCTCGCCTTTTGCCCTCTTTCTCCCCCAATCTCTCATCGCTGACTCCCCTATATTACACCACCATATTACAAACAACTGACAAGATGAATGCTTTCGTCCGAAAAATTTCGTTGTGGACGCAAAAGATACTCCAATAAAATATTTTTGATGTTTCCGTGCTTGTGTAAGTGCAAGGCTGACAACTTGAATCTTGATCAGGTGAAGAATGTAATTATTGCCCATCTAAACGGACTGCAAGAAAGGTTTCAGCATTATTCGCTGAAATTGATGTGACTAAATACGATTGGATTCGTAATCCATTTCTGGCTGATCCTAGCACAAGCGGGTTGTCCACGCAAGAAGAAGAGCAGCTCATCGACCTTTCGAGTGACCAATCCCTGAAAATGGTCTTCCAAACAACACCAGTGCCAACATTCTGGATTAGCATCAACGGTGAATATCCTCTCCTTTCTGAGAAAGCAGTGAAAGTTCTTCTGCCATTTTCAACTTCATATATGTGTGAGCAAGGATTTTCAGCATTGGCAGCACTGAAGTCGAAATACAGAAATCGTGTGGACGCAGAGGCTGAGCTGCGAATAGCAGTGGGTACGAACATCGCACACAGGTTCGCTTCTCTATGCAACAGCAAGCAGACTCAACCTTCTCATTAATCAAAGTGAGTGTCTAATAAAACTAATAAAATAATATTTATTAGCACCGCAGAATTTGCTTTAGTAAAATTTCATTAACAGTTATACTTCTTGCAGATACGAACTTTGTTCTTCCGTTGTTGAATTGCATTGATTTCCTCGACGCGGCGTTCGAGGTTAGCTAAAGCTGCCCCCCCCCCCCCCCCCCCGCTCTTCCACCGACCTAGCCGGCTAAGAGGGGTCGCGGACGTAACGGTGTTCGTCAGGGGGGTCGCCACATGTAAAAGGTTGAGAACCGCTGCTGTAGGGGATTCCTGGACCTGCACTAGCGGGGTTCAACTCCTGTCTCACTGACAGGACGCAGACTGTGTTTGTTGATGGTTAAACATCTCGCCCTGCTCCACTTTCTTGTGGTGTCCCTCAAGGCTCAGTACTCGGCACTGTTCTGTTTATTCTGTATGTGAAGTCACTTTCATCTTGCATCCAGTCTCACAACGTTTCTCATCAGTCACATGCTGATGACACGCAGCTATACAGCTCCATTCCACCGTCTGTCTCACTCTGCTACCAGCACCATAGAAGTCTGTATTCATGAAGTCTTTAGACGGTGACAAACTTCAACTAAACAATGAAACAATGGAAACCCTCCTGTATTCGAGAAGAAGAAATCCATCTTCACCCATTTGTCCACCAAGTCACATCAAGATGTCACACCAAGTCACACCTACATCACCTTTGCGTCCTCCATCAGGAACTTAGCATTCATTGTCACTACAGACATGACTCTTGCTAAATAAGTGACAGCTATCTGTCAGTCTGTCTATTATGATAGACAAGTTACAGCTGTCAGTCTATTACGGTAGACAAGCTACAGTTGTCTGTCATTCTATCTACACGCGCTACCAACACTCTTGTCTGTGCGCTTTACAAATTTTGCATTGTTTATTATTATAATCTGTCCAACTGCCTGTGTAGCGAGACAAATGTTCCAACCCAGAATCTCGTTCCAAGCGAGGTGTGCGTCTTGTTGTCAGGACAGAACCGAACTCTCAGCGACAGCCAATGGTCTGTGCATACTACACAATTAAATTTAACAGTTGAGAAATACAAGAAACTTTTAGGTTGAAATTATTACAGCTTTGCAAAGAGATGTAGATAGTGGACTATTTTCCTTTGATATCACTGCGCGAGTAGGTGTGTGATCGTCTGCTAAAGAGTAACTACAAGTCAAAGTGAAATAAAAATAACATGAAAAAGCTAAACACATACAATTCACGATTTATTTTTGGTTTTGATTTTAAAAAAATACTACGAAAATGTCTGCTAAATCATTCAGCAACACTAGTTTGACTAGAAGACCCAGCGTCTGCATTCCTCGCTTGGAATAAGATTCTGGGTTGGAACATTTGTCTGCACCAATATAATCGGTACAACCTTTTATACCAGTATATGTACAACCTTTTATACAGCATAATCTGTACAAGTAGTATAGTCTATCCATCCCCATGTACCACTATGATCTGTACAACCTTCAGTACCAGTATGATATATGTAACCTGAACCACAATAATTACAAGTTTTGATGTTTGTATCGCTCTTCTGGCTGAAGTTTTGCTGGACATATATTTCTGTACACTTAAAGGCCACAGGAAATGGCTTGCGTGTCACAGGTATTGACAGATATTTAATAGATAATGATAGATATTTGCTATGTACATCACAGCATCTTATGCGGAGCTGTTTATGACAGTTTAATAGCCGCAAATCCTGGGGCACAATCTAGTAAAATCTCAGCCACCATATTACTAAATAAAAATATCCGCTTGACAATACACAGCAGAAAACGAATTACACAAGGGTGTGCATGTACAACGGATTCAGGATTTCTTTAAAAGACATTGTCGTCATTATTCTCTAGTTTGAAAGTTCGTATGTAAATACGCAGATGTTTGGCTAATATGAAGCTGATATCACTGCTCGGGCATTCTTTTGGCCTGGGGCAGGTCGATTCAACTTTCGGTGTTGGGACATTGTATAGTCTATGTTCATCGCGGGGTCGTTTCGACTCAGGGTCTCCTTCCGCGCTCATTGTAGTCCCTATCAGCGCTCACCAGTCGATCGTGCTTAATGTGACCAGACGTTCCGCTTTAGGCGGGACAGTCCCCCTTTTGACCTCTTGTCCCGCCTGCTCATCGGGTGGGACGCCCAATGTCCCGCTTTCTGGCTTTCTAGCAAGTCTATCAAATGTCCTTGTTGTCTTTAAAAATCACATTTTTCGGCGTTCTTTGACGGTGACGACACCATCATCGGTACGTGTCCCGCTTTCGCCCCCGAAACGTCTGGTCACCTTAATCGTGCTTCATTACCAACCTTTGCAGAAGTCACGTGTTTATAAGCATATAGTTATATATCTTGTGACCGACTGTGTGTGGTTTATTGCGATTTTTTGCAGAAATCACGTTAAAATGTAAACACTCGTTTAAAAAAGTGTCTTTGACTATCACGGTGCATGGGACGTCCGGTGGTATAGTGATTAAAACACTCACTTTACTTGTCACCACTGCAGTGAGAAACTCAGGGTTCGTATCTCGTCTCGGGACGGTCTCTGTACGTGACACCTATCCGAAGGGCTAGGCGTCGGGGGTTTTCTCCGGGTACCCCTGTTTCCTCCAGGAAATCGCCTCAAGGTGGAAGCACTTTTCTTCTATACTAACCAACCAACTAGAGTACTAGACGGTACAGGATTGCTTTTATCTAGACCAGGGGTGGGCAATTAATTTTTCCAAGGGGCCGCATGAGAAATTGGGATGGTTTTAGGGGGCTGGACTAATATAGTTAACTCAGTTTTACCCAATACTGTATATATAGTATATATATATACTGGCGGGCGGGCCAGCGGGCGAGTAAAGCACGACAAAGGCAGTATAAACATGACCAATGAATAAGAAAACAGCAAAAAAAGCAATATTATGTTATTTTTAATTCAACATTTCAATACCTGAATTGAATTCATAAATGTTTAACGTCATTGTTCCTGGTAGTTCTTAGCTACGACCCCTCGATCTCAGTTACGACCTGATTTTGGTGGGTTTGAGGGAATTTAGTCACTATAATAGTACAATGCTTTCCCGTCAGATAACAGGTTGTATACGTTACTAGAAATTGTACTCTAGAGTCTGCGATGTGTCCATCGATTATTTTTGTTTTAAACAGTACAGTATGCAGAGAAATCTGTAAGAATAATAACTTGGATGATTTGGTTTCCGACGGCTCACACAAACCGTGAACAAACCGCCGCTCAGGGGAGATAATAATGAACTCTCCTTACTTCCGTTTTCCATAGTAGCTTCCCCTGCCCGGTAACTATGGCGGATTTGTAGGCGTTACAGGATGGTTGTAAACGGGGCTTCTTCTTTTTTTTTTTTTAATTACGCTTCAGTTCTCATAGCGTATTGAATCTTCTCCATAGATTAGGTGAGTTTAAATTTTGAATTTTTTTTCATTATCTTTAAGATAATCTTATGATAAAGTGAAATTCATAAAATTCCACAGCGCCATAGTGATCAAAGTTCGTGTTGCTATGTTTTAAAGTAGGGCTGTAGCTTTCTTTTCCCCCATAGGTAGACCTCACATCTTGTTACAAAAGTCGGATAATTTTCACTCACAGTTTTAAAGATTACGCTGTTTTAGGTGATTTACTTTGAGAAAAACGGTTAATACTGATCGATTTTTGATTTAAAATAACTTTTAGACACAATCATTTTGACATTGTCTTCTTGAGTAATGTTGGCACGCGTGACCACGTGTGATTTTAGATGCGTCCACTCTAAGTAAATGTTTACGTTATTATTTGAAGTTGAACAGTTATTTTCGCCCAGCAGAGACGTTGCTGGAGTTACACATATCACGTGCGTGATGGAAGATAATGTTAAATCGTACGTAAATCTCCAAATTTAGTGGTACACGCGAGGGCGACAGGCGTAGTGTCATTTTGCAGCGTGTTCAGTACATGTGGCGTGGGAGCGGCGCTATAGTATCAGGCCACTTACTGACGCTTTCTTTTAGCATACGGGCAGGCACAACAATGTCATTTACCCCAAAACAAAGAATGAAAGTTGGAATGTCACAGTGTGACCGGACTATGTTTACCACTGAAACAAAATACAGACTATAAATAATGAATTTACACAGAATAAAGAGCATATGTTATCGATGCAGCTTTTGGTTAGTGAATTATAGCTTCTGTGAATCTTAATATATCTTGTATTGTATTTTATTATGTAGTGCAAAGTGTAATGTATAAATTAATATTATGCCATGCAGTGTTGTGAAATATATTAACGTATAATCATACAAATATGTTGTGTCATACAGTCATACAAATATGCTGTTATACAATTATACTTTGATTCCTAGTAATACAAGTATGATACATGTGTATAGATTTTGTTCTTTTTGTTTTAGATTGCTCCAGCTGCCAGTCCTAGTTACCGGAGTGGTCAAGTGTCACTCTGCTTTTTCACATTCCTTGGCCAGCTACATTGTGGAATCTGCTTGTCAGTACCACTTATCCAACAGGGAGTTTTCCTTTAGGAAACTGGTTAGTTGCAGACACCAACTTGAATGATGACCTTGTAATGATGATGCCTTCTTGTTTCTGGTGTTTTCAGTTCTAATTTGCAAAGTCAGTGTGCAGACTTTTTTGAGTGAGGTACAGGGTCAGCTAATTTTTCTTTACTTGGTAATCTTTATCTTGATGTCTTGTTTGGAGCTGCCTAAAAAATCTTCCACTAATTTCCAAGATGTGTTGTACCTGAACGGCACCCCAGTGTCCAGCCTGTGATTGTGTTACTTTTATCATCTGAAAAACTGCAGCCATGCTGCTAACCATCACTCTGCACTGCATGTGGCTAACCATGTCGGCTGCTGTCTCTGGATGTGGGGACATGGTGAGTTGGATGAGTATGTTTCAGAAAATTGCGGTCTTGGTTAATGGTGTAATGTCATGTCACCTGTATCAGATTGCAGTATTGGTTATTGCTGTAGGGTGGGGACAACACCATTTGCCTGCCTCAAGTTTCATGACTTGGGTGCTGAAAAACTGGAGCAGAGTACAGGGACAGGAACACTGGCGCAGGTTTATGATGCATGTTTTTTCTTGGTTATGCCAACTGTTTTATATCCATTTTTTTTTTTATTACAAATTTTGAACAAGAGAACAAATTTCTTACTTTACGATTGCATTATCAATTATTACAAGCATGAAAGCATTTAAAGATAGGGTAAGTTACATTTAAATAATGTATCTATTTTTCTTGACAAATAATAAATTAGTTGTTGAATTCACTGTCATGAACTTGTTTTCTGTGTATAGTGGTGACTTGACGGGATCGTTATTTGGTGCCCTTTTTTAATTTACTGTTGTAACTTCTGGTCGTGACAATTTAGCTTTCTTACTTGATTATTAGCATTTTTGGTTTTATAGGTGTTTGTGTTGGTTGCTTTATATTTAGGGAAAAGGATGATCAGTGGATCTAGGCTTACATATTACCAGTGATGATTGAGATGATTAGCTCTGGTCTTAAAAATTCTTATCCTTATTGTCCAACATAAATTATTAGATACTGTACCAAGTGTTGCAGTGTCTCAGAAGTTTTTGTAGCCAATGCAGAATGAAGTTTCTCAAAGTTAAAAAAAAAATTACCTGTGGTCAATGATGTTGCAAGAATGATTGGTTAAACTGGCCATTGTATCCACTGAGTATGGCTTGGCAGCTGCATAGTATTGGGCGGAACTAATAACACAGCAAAATAGAAGCAAATGAGGTCTGAGTTTGTACATAACCATTAGTCACTACCCTTCATCCCACACAGGGAATTGAGGAGAGTAACTTGGCAACAAAACATTGACCCTAAGCACTGTGGACTTTGATATAGACATCCTGGCTGGAAATATCAAGGAGGCCAAGAAGTGCTAAGGAGGTAGAGGAAGAAGAAGCAGCCTTGGGTCACAAATTTTATCCTAGATCTCTGTGATCAAAGGAGGGCCTTGAGAAGTGAAAGAATAAGAAGCCCTGAAGTGGCTTCCAAATACAAAGCAACCCCAGAAGGTTTGCTATCAAGTACACCAAGAACCTAAAAGTGGAACAGAATAGACATCATTTCCATGATGACTATAGTTCATTAGTAAATCCTGTTAATTCTGGAACTAGAAATAAACAATACATATAATTTCCAAGCTGTCATTAGTGCTATAGTAGCATACTATGTGCAGAATAAACCAGCTTTACCCATCTTGACAGATTAGGGAATGCAATTTAAAATTTTGATCATCTGCCTTTGGGGCCTATTTATAAGGTAGCTGTCCTTCATTGCTTTTTAACTGTCATTTTGGCCTTTGCCTTTCTCTGTATCCAAGAGAGGATACGTGTTTACATGTCTGTATAACAAAAATGTGTGTGTGTTTGTATAATATGCCCTGTGCATTTACAGTTGTGTATACTCATTTTTGCTGACCTGCATATATTAACATATTTAATTTATTTAAATTTGATGCGTGCTTATGACTCTTTGTCAGATTTTATTAGCTCTTGCTAATATAAATGGCCAGTCTTTGTTTTATATAGGATTTTTATCTGAACAGGTGAATGTTTATTGATCCAGTCTTATGAATTTATCTGTAAGTGTCGCTGTCTGTGTAACTGGTAAATTCTGTTTGATATCATCTGTTGTTGTCAGTGTGGTTGGTAAATTCTGTTTGATAGCATCTATTGCTGTCTGTCCTGCAGACATCTGATGAAGTCAACAGAGCGTGTAGTGAGATAAAAGAAGAGTCACAGCGCACAAAATTAGAGATCCACCACGCAGACTTCAGCCTCTTTGACAATATCATGAACTCAATGGAGGAACTCAAGGCGCTACCAGGGGGTAGGTAGATGTGGCATCATTGCATCTCTTGGATGACTGATGAGGAATGCATATGTAAGTAGAAATGACGTCATTGCGCCTCTTGGGTGACTGATAAAGTGTGCATGTGTAGGTAGATACAGTTGAATCAGCAAAGGAGAAGCACACATATTATCTGGATAAGTGTTGCTTTGTCATGATGGATTCATTTAAAGTTCTGTTTGTTTTCAGTAATGTTAAAGACCAACCTGAACGGTTTGGGTTTTTTCCCCAGATATCAGTAGATATAGGCGATATAAAACTAACCTGTAAATTTCAGCCTCCAAAACCCATCCGTTAATTGTCTGCTATGATTTGCATCAACGAGCGCCGCTAACAGTGTACTACGTTTTGTTGGTACATCATTCACAACATGGTTGACTATTTCAGTGTGTGGTTTGATGTTTCCAAAGCACTCTTGGCAAGCGAATAGCTAGTATAAAGCAGTGTTGGGAAAATGCTAGCTGTCCTCGTGTACTACAAACATGCTTTATATTGAGGCAGTTATCTTGATTAAGAGGCAAGCTCAGACCTACATATATTGGGATATCTCAAAGTGATCACCTCCCTTTCAAGCATCTTGTACAGTATATTGCCAGAATGTTGTTATTTAAGAAAATATGTAACATTGTGTTTGTGTTTAGTCCTTGTTACTCCTCAAGGAGCATAGGGCCGCAACACCTCACTAACAGACCTGGTTTTGGGCAGCCCCCTTCTTTTGGCCCCATATTGTTCCATTGTCCTTTGCCTCGCTTTCTGCTGTTCTTTTCCAAGTCTTCTTTGGTCTCCCAACTCTCCTCTTCCCCTGAGGGTTCCAGTCTTGTGCCTGCTTGGCCATGGTGTTAGCTGGTTTGCACAGGGTGTGTCTTATCCAGCCCTATTTGCTATTTTTGATATCTTGGCTAGTGGCATTCTGGTTGGTTCTTTTCCTCAGGCTTCTGTTGGAGATCTTTTCAGGCCATCATAGATGCTTGCTTTACAGGCTGTTTCACTGACATCCTCCTGCATCATTCTAAAGTAAAGATTATTGTAGGACTGCACCAACGCTTCATATGCCTAGATTATTATTTACATGCTTATAAAATAGAGGTATTACAGAGCACAATGGTCTACTGACAGCAGATAATGCTATAGTGTACAAACTAGTGTAATAATGCTCATCAGATGGAGGCCCGGTGTAATATAACTTGAACAAATAATTTTTGAAAAGTGTTTCTGATATGTTTAGAGGAGGCAAATGAGTACAATTCAGGCTTGGACAAGTATCTGTGTGAAGCATGCTGGCAGGAGTGTCCAGCCTTTCATGCTGCTCATTTCTTTTCTTTTGCCATGCTGTATCTGACCTCAGATCAGAGTGTGCTGCACCAAGATGTGCAAGGACTACCGGTTGGCAATATCCTTGCCAAGGTCTTTGAGTGGCTTTCAGGCTATTTTTATCACAGTTTTTTGTTTTTTGCCCTCCAACTGTACACTTGCACAGCTTTCCATAGAACAGCTTTACATGCAGGCATATCAAATAAATTCACAGCCAAATTAGCTTGTGCAGTTTGTGCACAATGTAGATGTAGAATACAGGGCTTCTGTGTCTGGGATCTTATCCTTCCATCAGATGTGAAGCAGACAAACCAGGCAGTTCATAAGGAACTGGTAGAGCTGCCTGGCGTGTCTGGTGTAGATGTGGAAAATGCGGACACCTCAGGGCTTCTGTGGTGGGGATCTTATCTTTTCATCAGATGTGAAGCAGACAGGCGGGGCAGCTCATAAGAAACTGTTACATACTGTCAACAGACATCCACGCTAGATTGAAACACCAACAAACGAATGACTAGTGAATATAGTATTAGGGGGGAAAAAATCAAAAGTGCTTAGCTCTACATAAAAACACATAACAATAATCCCCCCTCTCTGCAGTAAGAGTCTTTGATTAAAAGTTTACATGACAAATCTGGTTCTAAAGCTTTTGCTGTCAGAAGCAAGATACACAGTTTTTCGCATTTGCCGCTCTTCTTGAAGTTAGGATGCCAGCCCATATCGAACACTGGAGGAGGACAGAGTAGAGTTTCAACCTAGTGGTGAGGTTCAGACTACTGTGTGCCCAAATGTTTTTGAAAACTCTGGTGATCTCATCAATATTTGTTGTGTTTGAGAGAGTGCTGCCCTGCAGCCCAGTTAGGTGAAGCATTCATTCGCTGCATTTGTTGGTAAGGCTTGCAGGGGACAGGCTTTGAGAGACTTTGATTTTTGTAGTTGTGATGATCAGATGGAAATTGTCAAATGCCTCTGACAAACATCTCAGACTGTCTTTCACTTTCTATTGGCATTAAAAGCACAATCATCAACAAAGTAGGTCCCTGATTGTATAAACCTTAATTCTGGTCGCTTTTAATAGCCTTAGTAGATTAAACCGTTTTCCATCTCTTCTTCATCCAATTGCCATCCCCACCCTCCCAAAAAAAGTCATGAAAGGCATCTGTCATTATGACAGAAAAGACCATGCTGCAATGGGGTGAGCAACCCTGCTTGACAGCTGGTAACAACAAAAGCTTTGGATTCCTCTTTGTTATTAAGGACTATGATCATCATATCATCTCGTCAGTAAACCTGCCAAATGAATCTAGGCACTCAGATTTCTTCATTTTCATCCAAAGGCCGTCCCTTTTGGTTGTGTCAAAGGCCTTAGTGAGATCCCATATCTGTTCTTGGCACTTTTCCTGGAGTTGCTAAGCAGCAATGATTGTCTCTGTGGTGCTGTGCATTGGCTTTTAGAGAGACTGTCATGCCTAAGATGCTGAAGGAAGCAGTTATGGAGGAATTGGGTCCAGTGTACACTTACATGTACTTAGATGCACACAAAAGAAAACCTCAGCTATTTGATTACAGTAGATATATGCAGACTATTGACAAAAACAAGAGCATTGGTGTTGTCAAAGGTTGTATAAAGATTTTCAGCAGTCATGCAGGCAACTTAGACCATAATTAAAATCATGGGCTGCAAACCTTTTCTCCTCAGCCCTCACCCAAACCAGTCCTGTTGTGCATTTCCACCACAGGTATATTCCTGGTCAGAGGATAGTGTGCGTAGCATGAGATATTCACCACAGATTTTTTTTGGGCCAGATGAAAATAATTGTGAAAATCTGTTAGGTGATTTTGTGTTTCTCAACTCTTTCTCTGGGTCAAATCCATTCTTTGCTGCTGTAGAGTAAAACGTCAGCTATTAACATACCTGTATAAAGGTGTCTGATGATATAACTATATGAAGCCAAGTAGTCATATGAGGTGCTAGCCTTTGTGTGAAACTGATAATAGATATATGGTGCCCAGAGGTGTTGTTTGTACCTGTTAACAGGGTGCTGATAATGACAGTGCCTCGTATTTAATAGCTGAAGGAATAGTTGATACGTGTTGAAGGGTGCAGTGGTTGGTAAGGTGTGTGCATGTGAAGATGCTGCTAATAGTGACATTACCTTGTATTTCAGAGTTGAAGGAATCATTGATCCTGCATGTTGAACGGCGCAGTCTGATGGTGGCGGGGGTTGTGGTTGCTATAGGAGCGGCCATAATGTTACTAGGATGCCTGTGGATACACTGGTGCCACACAGAGCATGGGGAATATGTCCCACTTACCCCTGCAAAAGAGGAGCATGAAAAAAAAAACAGCAGCAGCACCACCACCAGAAGCTCCGAGACCATTCTCACAAGGCAGGCACACACTTGGATAATGGTGTGAAGAAATTAACACATCGCAGAGTGCATGTGGTCACTAAAAGCCACTGACTGTGTCTTCATCTCCTTTCCTACTGTTGGGGGAAAAGTCAAGGAACTCTTACCTGTTGGCTTTTGTATTATAAAAATCTTTATAAAACCACAGTAGTTTGTCTCTACTCCTTGCTAAAGACCAGTCCACCGGGAGAACTGACCTGGAAAGGAATTGTATCCATGGGATCTTAACTATGCAATACATTGTCCATTTTTGTCCTTAGTTGTGTGAATAGCTAGTTTTTTGGCAGATTGTAGCGTTTGGGGGGTGGGAGAGGAGCGTTTGTTTTGTTGTTTTTTTTTTTTTTGCTCTCATATTTGTAGCTGAAAACCATCTCTCAGAAAATGTATTTGATTACAAAATTCGCTCAGGTGTGGTCCAAGTTTGGCCTCTCTAAAGCTGCTTTTGCTGGGCTGTAACATGGAGCCAGAAACAAATAATCAAACCTTTAGGTTATATGCCCTTGTATGACTAAAGGAACACACTTTTTTCTAGCTCACAGCTACCTTAAAAGTTAATTTTATCTTTGTCCCATAGCTGTTTTACTATTGAGTCTGTGGCTGTGTAGCTAGTGTGCTAGTAGCCACAAATTTATATCGGTGCTGGTCAGCAGACCATGACATGAGTACTCGAGTATTGTCTGATACCTCCTTGCCTGATCCAGTCCTTTAATATGTTTCCAGATAGTTATTTAAAGGACTGGGTTTCCCATTCATGTGATCTCATGATTTTCTTGTTATTCCCCATTACATTCCATACAATTTTACACCTGGCCCTACCACTCCCACCTCTAACCTCAACCTTGTGCTGTTATTCTCTTCTCTTGTTTGTCTTGATGACCTCAGCTGAGTGTTCATAATTTATGTGGATCTGTACTAAGTCTGTTTGGTTAGCACACTTTCTTAATTTTTGGCATATGCTGTGTCCACTCTTTCATCAGCATGTATGTAGCATATGTAGTGTCCACTCTTTGGGCATGGACATAACCCATCCATGTCTGTTTTTGTTGCTTGATAGTGGCAAGCTGTGTTTCCTGGGCACCCACCTTACTGGCAACTGCTTTATGTACAAAATTGTTCATTTTGTGGTCTTTGTAAAGCACTCTCATTAAGCATACGGTTTCAAATGCTTTGGTGAGCAATGTCTGTTTCACAAGTGTTATGGAGCTGCTGAAGGACTTGTACAGCTTGCATTGGACACTAAAACAACTAGGATTGAGGTGAACATCCTCCACACAGCCTTCATCTCTGAAGTTGTAGCACTCAGGTACTTGAAGCTTTGCACCTTTTTGAGCTCAACTCCACGAAGATCTCCACCTTGCCATGCCCAGTGGCATTAACAATGACATCTCTTGTCCACCCCATATGCATTCGTGCTGCTTGCAACCTTGTTTGTGAGGCTCTGTAACTTGCTGTTGTTTCCTGTTATCGGGTCGTTGTCAACTGTAAAGCATGTGCTACGTTGTGGCCTCCTGCCAATGGACACTGAGGTCTGATGGTCAGGAGTGTATCGTGCATGATATTCTCCTGATGTCTGCCATCATGGATAATAACTCTCCCATCATGATTGTTGAGGAATACTGAGCTCATCATAAAAACATATTTGTCTCATAGATGTTAAAAAGCACCAGACAAATGGCAGCCTTGGCAGATATCTACCATTAAGGGGGAGAACTCTCCCATCATGACTGTTGAGTATTGAGCTCATCACATGACACAATATTCTCATCTTTCTTCTTGAAACCTGGTGTTGAAAGCTGTTGAATTCTTGTAATACTTCTGTCAAAGATCTTTTACATGTGACTCATTCTTGTCATCAACTTTATCTTTCACTCAGCTGCTTATACAGCACAGGAACTTCCATGATGATTAAACATGCGAACCAGTTCCTTGCCACATTTTCAATGCAGAGCTTGTGTTAATGATCTGCAAGAATTACTGGTTGGATGTAAAGGTCTTTTTTTTTTTTTTTTTTTTTTTCTTTGAAGGCAGTAGTCATTTACTGGTTGTCACAGGGACGTACCAGCAGTTGGCAGTCTTCAGCCTTGTTTCTTGTCCAGGCCCTTCTTTCACCATGCATTCTCTTTAACCTGCACTGGTATGCATGAGAGACTGATGGGGTGCATCGGTCCAGTGAGTGATTTTTCTTCTACATCTTATTTTATTGTGACTTTTTATATGTGATATGCTAACATTAGTCTATTTTCATTTGACCTTTTAAATAAGTGCAGTTAACATAAAAACATTTTGCATTACATTGTTTGTTAATATTGTGAGAACTCTCTCGCAGGTTGTGATCAATTATGAAAATATTAGTGATGATCATATACATTATTCTCTAAAAAAAACCTTAATGGATGGATATAACTTGCAGGTATGTTTGTGTGTGTGGGAAATTCATGACAAGGATACCAGTGTTACAATGAAGATAAAAAGTGTTTTTGCCTTAGGTTGCATATAACCCTGGAGAATAGAGATTATGAGGCTAGTGTGAAATATATGTATGAAAATGTTGTGTGTAGGTGGATAGAGATTATGAGGCTAGAGAGAAGTACGTTTTAAAATGTCATTTGTGGGTGGGATGGTGGTGCCTGTATATTTATTTCACTCATTTGTTTAGAATGAAACCTGAAATGCTGGTATATGTTTACGATTACCTCAAGGTATTGAAGACAAAGTTTAAGCCAAATGTATCTCAACTGGTTGAGTGAGGAATAAATTTTCAACAAGACAAAGTCATTTTAAAACGTGAAATATATGTACAACAATAAAACTGTCGTTAAAGTTTTTTTTTTAAAAAAGGCAATAAAACTGGCATCTTTTTACGTTGCTTTAAATGGGTATGTACAACAATAAAGCTGTCCTAAAATTTTTTTTAAAAAAAACAAGGCAATAAATTTTGCTTATTTTCACATTGTTTGAACTTTTTACAGTTCTATGTTTCTTCCTGGAACACCAAGTAAGCATGGTTTTTTTAGACTATAAGTAATCGATGGAACTGTAAAGAGTTTTAAAAAAGTTACATCATATCATATCACCATGATTTATTTTCTTTATATCGCACGATTATAAGGGCCTCTAAGACCAATTCTGAGCAACGATCCATGCATTATTCATTGTCAGCACATCATAAAAGCAACTGATCCATCAAAATGTGCTGGAGCAGGCACTTTATCTTGATGCTTCTTGCCAGTGGGCCACAATATTAACATTGTGATATTCACTATATCAAACAAACCCATGGGTAGCAAGTGACATAAGCTGCTGAAAACTAAATGGAACCTCTCTGTCAGAAAACTCAACTGAATTCTCTCTCTCAAGGGCAGTGTGACGCACCTGTCATCAATACAGTAAAGGCTGTCCTGGGTTCAGCTCTTATTTTGGGCACGGTGTTCTTTCTCATCAGAAAATTAAGGTGACTTCTACCTCTGTCAGATGCCAAACTATTTCAAGTGGGTGTCTGCTTTATGTGGATGGCCTGCTGCTCTTGACTTTGTTGCGTCCTGATTTAAAAAGGGACTTACTCAAGATATGTTTTGCCTGCAGGTCTGTTTTTATTATCATGATGCAAAGGGCTTTAGTGTTTATTTGGCAGTCACTTAGTTTGATTTTGAAAGTGTAACATGTGTAGCAGTCATTAATGAATGTGGATTGAGTTTACTCCTTAGCCAGTGTGATGTCTCAGCTGAGAGGATGTGTTTTACTGACCGTAGTTTTAGTATTCCTGTTGCAGAAGGCCCTCACCTATTTAACCACTGATCATATTTTTACTTGTCCTTCGTACGTGTTCACTTTTTTTGAAACAAACTTTATTGAATATTTATTTCATGCAAAACTTTCTAGGTTTTGAATCTTTTACGGTGAAAAGCTATATGCCAGTACAATTTAGAGAAGTGCTGTGAAATAGCTCCTTTACGACATTGCAAATAAAATCTACACCCACCTTTTTGAACAGAGCAAACAAACAAAAAATGTAAAAGGCCTAGTTCTGTAGTGTTATTTGCTTGGTTCAATGATAAGCATCATTTTGTTGGATTTACTGATGCTTAGTTACAAACAAAAAAATGATGATGGATTGTGTTGACAGATGATGCCATGGAGCTGAATGGCAAAAAATGCTTCACATCTGTAATCTTAGCTACATAAAGAAAATGCTTTCACTTTGGTTACTACATAAAATTTGCATTGTGAATACAGAACATTTATCTTTAACAAGGATGTATCACCTTCATTTCCCATTGTTTACCTGCTTCTAGAAAAGATTTTCGCCCAATCCACTGTCATTGTGTAGGATTTATGAATGACAGTGTGTGTACACCATTATTGGTCTTGTGGTCAATAAAAATTATGTCAGACTATAATGATGCATTATGCACCTTGTTACCATGCATTCAGTACAGCACTGCATTTAAAAATCATAAATTTTGATATGGTGCTGCAAAATATTCCAGGTTTATTTACAAAATAACTATCCATGACATTTTCCTTGTGTAACCTTCACTATATTTGCTTTAATTATGGAAGTTAAAAAGAGAGTGAATTATTTTCATTTTTAAGGGAGAGAAAGGTTAATTTATGTCATTTAGGTATATTAACAAAAGAACCATGCTCTTAGACACCTATTTCAGTCATGCTGTTTATGCTGTAAATAGATTCATCTGAGGTGGACATAACTTTTGGGTAATTTGCTCTTAGCACTGTACTTGTATACTCACTGAATTCAAGAAATGTTAGAATTGTCACGGATATAAATGATTGATGATACAAAACAATATCAGTTGACTTGTATCTCACATTAATGCAAAGATCAAAATAAAACTAACAAATGCATAGTTTTTGGTGTGTGCATGGATGAGATGTATATTTGCTTGTATATTGCTATGAATATATAATTGTGGACATTTTATTATCACTATAGTAAGCAATGCATAATGTAGCGATGTGTTTGTTCCCTATCCAACAACAAATCACACAATTTTTCAGATCATGACCAAATTTTGCAGAAGTATTCCTTTTGTTTTGTCGAAGGACATAGACTATGTGTGGTCAGTAGCAGTTTCACAAGAATTGCAGATACATATGGATTATAGTAATTATAAATATATGTGATTTATATAGCGCAGAATCGTGCTCATACAGGAGAATGCACTAAGCGTTCGATCCAAACAAGGTTAATGAGTAGTATACGAAGAAACAGAAAGATGGGCAACAAAGTACAAAAGACAGTGAAGACATCGACGTAATAGATAATCAACAAAGGTATTTTGGCAGGAAAGACTAATCAAACATAAAAGAAGAGAGGAAGAACAGATTAGTAATGGACTTATGGACCAGTTCATGCAATGGAACATTCTGCAGAAGTTTACAACACAAATTTAAATGTATCCACACATTAAGAAAAGGGATGAGAAGTAGGGTGGACAAGGTGAGGGGTCAAGAGGCCCACTGTCTAGTGAACTAGGGCCAGTGGATTGTAAATGGTTCACGGTGTCTAAAGAATGACACATGACAGGCAAAACCCACCCTTTTGTCATCTTCTATTGTCATACAAAGAATTCAATTCAATACAACTTTATTCATCCACAAGGGCAATTAGAGGTATGATGACACGCCAGCACACTAGAGGGAAGAATTATGTGAGAGATGAAAGGGAATAGATTCTGGCGACATAAACACACACATGTGCACACACCCACTCATATAGTAACACAGCAACAGGAGGTTCAGTGGGCACCCCGCACAAGGTCACCTCAGACGGACACATCATCACAGCTAGTGGAATTTAAAAAGTGGATGGCTCGCGGAATGAACGAGTTACGGTAACGGTTCGTTCGACTTAACGGTACAGCGTATCTGCGACCAGACCGCAGGAGTGAGAACTCACTCGCCAACACATGACCAGGAATAGTTAGGATACGAGATGCCGTCCTAATGATTTGCTGTTTATTTAAGATGGCTAAATCCCTCTGCTTGGTTCCAGTGATTTTAGAACAGATCTTAACAAGGGAGACAAGGCTGCTCCTGTTCCCTACGGAGAGGTTGTGAAACCAAGAAGTGAAAGAAAAGGTGATGAGACTCTCAATGAAGGACTGATAGAACCGAGTGAGAATGACTGGGCTGACAGAGAAAGACCGAAGCTTCCGTAGCAGGTATAAGCGTTGCTGGCTCCGCCTGAGGATCATGTCAGTGTTCACATCCCATCACAAGAGATGGAAAACACATGAGAATATACAAGGGGAGAGCAGTGATCTTGTTTGTTGAGAATTCATCTTCAAAGGTGTTAAAGATTTATATTTCGATAGGACTGGTGGGTAGTGTGAATGAGAGTTTTCCAGTCATGAGTCCAAGTAAGCCTTGAACTGGTGAACTAATAATATAGACAAGCGCAACATTTTGAACAAGATAGAAAAAAGTCAAAGATTATTACTAATTTCTATATATATAAGTTTTGTATCTGTGTGAGAAGCTTATACCATTATTGGTATGATGGGCAACTCGTGCCATTGTCATCAGAGGTAATGGTCATGTCACTGTTGTTTGTCAGGGGCAATCCATACTGTTATTGCTGTCATGGGCAATGCTCGTGCTGTTGTCTCTGTCAGTAGTGACAGTCATACCATCGTTGCTGTCTGTGCAATGCGTCACACTTGGTGTCAGGGGCCGCCGTTGCTGTTAGGGGCTCTTGTTGCTGTCATTGGAAATGCTGCTGCTAACAACAACAGCGAGCATAAGGTGGTGGTAGCATGTGTAGGCTGTACAAAGGCCTGACACCTGAGAGAATTGACACATTGACCTGCTGCATTTTTTTAGTGTTTGATGTTTCATAACTTGACCCACAAATGTGTATTGTGTCTGAGGTGATAATGTATAGAAGGTAAAGGTCGTCTCCTAACCTGTTTTTGTGTCGTTGGTGGGGTGAATGTTAGAAACCCCTTTTTTTCCTCAGGGTCAGCTTTGTGTGAGGGCACTTCCGGTTTCCTCTTCCTCACTGCCTTCCCTTCCCCAGCTCTCTATGGAGTCAGGTGCCCATTCCCGACAGCTAGGTGGACTGGGGGAAGTTTTCTGCACCATACAGGTATCAAACCAGTCCCTGACCTTTGGGACACCGGTGCTCTACCCACTCCCCATTGTATTGAAACAACTCTTTGAATGAGAATGAAATACCATAAGTATGTAGAAATATAGAACTGAGCAATTTAGCTATTTGCTGGACGTCATTATAGTGTGTTTAAGATAGAGATTCAAATGAGAAGATTTGCGCCGCTGTCTGACGAAGATCCGCTCAGGGGTCGGTCCTTCTTCCCCTTTCTCTTTGAGGAGAGAAGTGAGGACAGTGGTCAAACAGTCTTTTCGTTAGTTCTCGTCTCCAGCGAGGTTTTCTCTCCTTAGACTCTGCAACGAAAGCAACATCTCTAGCTCAAACCCAGTCCGCAAACCTATTTAAGTGATAAGTCCGAAAACCCTTGTAATGTAAACTACCGTGACTACCACTACCAAAGTACCATTAACCCTCCCGTCACGTGTTCTTTAGTTCGTGACTGAAGAATAAGAGTGTGAACGTGACTTTTTCTGAAGTGAGTTGCTGTACCTTGTACTGATCGAGGCCGTGTTCATGAAGGAGACAAGACGCTGTGATATTACCAGGGCAACAACCTACCCTCCAGGTATTCGCTATAAGATTGCGGCCTCGCAAAAAAAAAAAAAAAAAAAAGCAGCCTGCGCTGGGAGGAAATAAGGACTACGACATAGCTGACATTACACAAAGGAATTTATAGAAGTGTGTAAGTGCCATCAGGACACAGTGTTTGTGTCTGTGACTTGCTCAGGTTCGCAACGTAACCACATTATTGTTGTTTTCTTCAAACAAGGAGACAACCCAGCCTGCATGGGCTTTGGGTGTTTGAACGGCCCCGATAGGGAAGTGAGACTTTGGGATGGGAAGCGTGTAATTCGATCCTAAATTGACGCGTCCATCGCGCATTTTTTCTTCAGCCGCTCTCGATTTGGTAGCCACGTGATCGTGTCGCATCCTTCCACCCGCTCTTTCCCTCCCCCCTCTTTTCCCCCCACGTGTACCTGCGGGTTAATCAGAGGTCACATCGGCCGGTTCAGCTTTGACCGGCGCGCAGACATTTTGAACTGTACGTCCATCTTCAAGTGAAACACCGCCGATTTCTGAAGTAAGTCTTAATAAAGTTAAGTGAAAGATGCCATTAAAACAACTGTACTTTATAACAGTGGATAGTCATGAATAATTTATGATCATATATAAGTATTGTAGTGCTTTTTGTGAAATGTTTCACGTGTTGTACCCGGCAGGTCTCACACATACTACATCCGCTAACAACTCGCTTTTACATGACGCTGTCTTCTATATGTGCTGTAGATAATTTAAATGGTTTAACCATATCCTTCTTGTTGTAAATAATCAAATTGTTTAATCGTATCTCTTGCCTACTAATTGCACGTATTTACTAATTACAGAAACGAAATGTTGAGCGCGAATACGATTGGCAGAAGCAAGAGGACAGTGCATGATGGGTTCAAATCAACTAGTCAAGAGGTAAAGCACACTGCACACACACACAATCTCTCGTATCATTGATGATTAACTTCGAAGTTGAAATCTATGACATGAACTCATTGAGTCATGCTTGAAATTCGTCGTCTGCTTTCTCAATAACAGTGGTGCGGTGATTACCAAACGTTTGTGTCCGTCTTGGTGCATTCTAGGGGAAAGCAACGAGACAATCACATTGCTTTCTGAACAACTAAAATTTTGGAAAATTAATGCAAAGCAAAAGAAAGAATTTTATTTTTGTACTTATACACTTTGAAATTAAAACAAAATGTATGAAATCCAATGCTATGCAATGAACTTTGTCAAAGTCTGTCATTTTTCTAACAATCACTTATCTGATCACATATATTTTCTTAGTCTTTAAAATGCTGCATGCCATTTTTTCAGTTTATTTTACATGATTTACAAAAAGAACTAATTATAACAATCTTTAATTGCAGATCACACTGACTAGGTCTGGCTCAGTGAATTTTACCAGTAAGTTTATTTTGTCTCCCTCTATGATTTCATGAGGATCACTATACAAGCACAGGTTTTGTGTTTTTTAGTGGTCTACATGCACATCCTTATTATATCCATCTAAACATTTTCTGTTAATTAAAAAAATTGTCAATAGACTTACATCCATAGTTTTGTTTTGTCATTACTTTAAGACTAAAAGTAACATTTTGATTTCAAATACATTTTTGAACAGAGTTCTCAGCAAAGTTGATGAGCAGAGCAAAGCACTACAGAATGTAGTTCACAAACTGAATCAGGTCACCTGCTTCTTCAAAATATGGGAAAGAGGAGCTGATGAAGAAATGAATTAGAACAAAAGTGGTATGTCATTTAATATAATGTGTTAGTACTAGACACCCTTTTTTAAATGTTACCTTTAGCTTTAGCTAATATATCAGTTAATATGTATGTTATGCTTACAGTCTTGATAAACCATTTAACAAACAGGCAGGCATAGCATCAGCTTACAGGTTAACTCTCCTGACAAGAATGTGTGGTCAGTGTAATATTTGCATTAAAAATAATACACATTTTATGAAGTACAAAATAATGTAGTATTTTATATGCATAGATTTTATTTATAAAATAATTCTGTCACTTGCTTTTCATGGTGTCAAAATGAGCAGTCTGTGTGTCTATTAACTATGACCACTAAAATGTTCTACTTTTATAAAGAACAGCTTTGATTAAACTCTTAATTAACTTGGTGATTTGAGTCACTTAATGCCATTATTTTCTCTGAAGTCCCACTAGGGTTATTTAAGAGAGCTGGGTCTGGTTTGTAGCTATATTCATCATGCAACATTGATCCCTCATCAGTGGAGTAGGTTCAGCATTATATCTTAAACTTATCCAATCCAGTGAATTAATTTATTTCGCATTTGTATTGTAGTATTTTACATGGTGGAAACAACTAAAGATTTTTTTTAACAGGTTCAGCACCTCTCGTGCACGGAGAATTTTAAAACGGCTGCTTTCTTCAGAGTTGGCTCAGTGGAAAAAAGGGGAAAAGTTTCCAGTCACTTCAGCTGAGAAGTATATTAATTGGTGTGTAGTTTTTGTTTGGTTTTGATTTCTTTGAGGTGTACGTCAATATGAACTTAAAAGGACAAGTTTCCGAACAATTTAAAAAAAAATAGTGAATCTAAGTATTATTTTCTCTACATTTACAAATTTATTATTGTGTACAATAGCATTTAAGTCTACCTTACAATTTCTATTTGTGCACAGCTGCAGTCCAAGAGACATGGATTGAGGAATGATTCGAAGGGTGATGCCATCTAATGGTGAGTGGAATTACAAAATGAGTTTGTCAAGTTAAAATTATTAATGTGAGCATTGTTTTATTCTTCGTGGATTTATTCAGTAGGCCTATTTACTTTACTTTTTGTACTAAAGATTAATTGGTTACTTTCAGATATTATCCAAAACTTCTTATACACACAAATGGCCATCAAGACATTACGTTTAAAAATTTTTATTCCGCTCTTGTTCAAGTTCTTGTAATCTCACTAGTAATTAGTAGATTTATGAAAGCTTTAACTCTTTCTTTACAAAAGGCTAAAGGCGGTCAAACCCCTGTACGCATGAATTTACCCTTTTTCAAAAATTATTAAAAATAACTAAACAAGATAGAACAGAAATTTAAATTGATTATGACAGATCAAAATGTGTAGAAGTGGAACAATTTACCGTAATCTTGCTCGTGAACTCACTTTTATGATAATCCAACCAAAATTAGGTATATTATGTGAAGTTTGGAAATTTTTTTTTTTTACACATTTCAAACAAAAAATTCGGGAGCAGATGAAAACCCTTTTTACACCATTCGTGGTCAAATTCTCCTTCATCTGAAGCAGGAATATCCTCTGGGATGTTCTTTCTTTTGTTATTCGACGTTTCAGATGCATGATGTTCGCAATGTGTACATCGAAAAGGACAGGTAGTGTAGAATATCGCGAGACTTTCGTTCAAACGTACGTCCTTCGTCATGTAAGGGAGATAATTGTGTTCATAAAGGCCTAAACTATCTTATTTATTAATTTTTTCTTTTAAACCACGAGCTGTAAAGGCCTAAAAAAATTACAACAATGCATAAGCCCAATGTAAATACTGCGTAACAAGTGAGCAGGGCAAATCGGCCACCCGTGTTGAGTGCATAAAGAAAGAGTTAAGCTTTCATCTATGTGAGAGGTTAGTTCTACTTACACAGCAAAATCAAAATATGTAAATGCATTGTAACTTTTTTCTTTTCTTCTACAGGATTCCACACTCATGGATCGATTTTTGGTGTCATATTTTCTATCTTTTATGTAAATTGTTTGACTTTATGTTATAAATAATTATTTCAAAAATAACTTTCATGGGGTAAAAAATTATGACTGCAATTTTTATGTAAAATTGGATGAATGCTTATGTTCAAAAACAATTTTAATGCTTTAAATAATGTAAACTGTTAAAATAGTTTTTTTTGGTGTAAATAATAAAATTGTTTAATGATATCTCTTGCCTACTATTTATGCGTTGTGAGGAAACGAGATTTTGAAAAGCTGTTGAATGTTTTCTTCATGGTGTGCAAGCCTGTGTATCAGTGTAAGTAAAAGTGAGAAAGGGTGAGGAATGCAGCAAGAGGGGAGTGGAGTTGGGAGTTTGATGGAAAACACGACTTCTCATGGCGATCGGTGGTATGCAATGGTTTTTTCGTGGGAAGTGGGTGGGTCTTTCGTGGGAAACATGGCAACCCGGGAATTCCCTACGAGGTCCCCTTAGGGTCCAGCTTCCAAAACCCGAGAGGGACCCAACTTTCTTCCCGAAGAGGTCCCATGAGGGACCCAAGAGTTCTTGCAGGCTGGGAATACTTCTACTTGATACGAGGCAGGTCAGCTGACACTCGCTTACACCCCAGTCTTGGGATGGAACATCTCTGGAAACGAGATTACCAACAATCACGGAAGGAAATTACAACCGGTGTTTGACGTCATTGCAGACACCTAATCGGTCAACTGTTGTCCTGGGCTTCAAGTTTCCTGTCACCATCTTCAACGGGCTGGCTCTACACGCTGTGCTCATGTCTGCACATATACCTAGCATTACTACAAATAGTACAAGAAGAGAGTCATAGCAAACATTATTGGACACCATAGTTGCTAAAGTAAAACTATCAGAAGCCACACTACCCAGACTTTTCCTAAAACTCGCGAGTACCTGCATAGTGACAGTAGTAGTTGTTGAAGTTTGCGACGATGACAGGCACGGGCAGGGCGATGGCCAGCACACCAGACAGCGCGCAGAAGCTGCCCAGTATTTTTCCCAGCGGTCCCACAGGTACAAAGTCGCCGTAGCCTACGGTTGTCATGGTGACGATGGCCCACCAGAAGGCGTCAGGAATGGACGAGAACTGTGAGTGACGCTCGTCCTTCTCCGCGTAATACACACCAGCAGAGTAGATGAGAGTCGCGATGCCCAGAAAGATGGCAAACATGAAAAGTTCACGCAGGGATGTTCTGAAGGTCATGCCCAGGATCTTGAGGCCTTGTGAATGTTTGGACAACTTGAGGATGCGCACGACACGCAGCACGCGCAACGCAGACAGGAAAGAGCTTCCATGTGAGTTCTGACACGCGCCGGTTACCATAGTGACAAATACGAAGACGAAGTAGGGGAAGATGGTCGCCACGTCGATCCAGGTGACGGCTGAAATTAGAAAGTGTAGCTTCGAGGGGCTGGTGACGAACCTGAGGGCGAATTCCAGCACAAACCACAAGATGCAGCAGGATTCTGTCAGAAACAGGGGGTCGCCCAAGTTGGGCACTTGTTGCGTCCCGTTAGCGCCTGTGATCCTGACACAACCACTCTCCTGAAAAGCAGGCAGGGTCTCGATGCAGAAGGTGATAGTAGACATGACGATAAATAGGACAGAAAGCACAGCAATAACTCTGGCAACGAGCGAAGAGTCAGGGTACTCCAGTGCAGTCCAGATCTTGCACAAGATGGGGTTTATTGGCAACACAGGCGGCGACTCAACAATGTAGCCCTCTCTTCTCTTGAAAGCGTCGACGACTGCATCTCCCAGTTCATAGAACTGCAGCTCGTTGAGAAAAATGTCCACCGGAACCTCCACCGGTCTCGTGAGGCGGCCGCCCGACTGGTAGAAGTACAGGACAGCCTGGAAGGACGGACGATGCCGATCAAAGAAAAATTCTTGTCGCTCTTCGTCCCAGTATCGCCGCCTTTTCTCGGGGTCGCCTAGCAACGTGTTGGGCAGCCGGTCCAGCGTGCGCAGCTGGGTTTCGAATCGGAGACCGCTGATGTTGATGGTGATACGTTGGCAGCCCTCGCGCTGGCAGTCGTGCTGCACACCTAGCACTTGGGACGAGTATCTAGACCTAAGGCTCGTCAACCCTGACGAAAGCTTCTTGTCCACTTTCCTGTCCACCTTCTCGTCTACCAACAGTGGCTCCTCAGCCTCAGACACTCCGACCGCACTGCTAGTGTCGTTGACGCTGTGACGGTTGCAGCTGGCGACACTGTTGCGAGGTAACGCTGGGAGGCTGGAGGAGTCGTCGAGATCTTTGAGGCAGATGTCATTGGACGGGAGGTGATGGTAGTGTCTCGAGCTGACCTCGGGGTCAGGAATCAGTTCTTCGTTGTCAGCTACATTACCGATCAGTAGGCGATGTCGTCTTGGCCGGGAGGTCAAAGAGTCAGGGGAAAAATGATCGGGCTTTAGATAGAAATTAAGTGAGTGGGGATAGGTACTCTTGTTTTCGTAAAGCTGAGAGAGAAAATTCATGCTGGCAGTGAGAAAATTGCCTTATATAGGCAAGAACTCGTCACGTGAGTATGGTTTTCCATACATTATGATATAATGTCTTAATGAGACAAAACAATAAGACGCAGTTTGTCTGGCCCATGTGTTACCTGTAACCGACACAAAGGT
Organism: Pomacea canaliculata; assembly: GCF_003073045.1. Lineage (NCBI taxonomy): Eukaryota > Metazoa > Mollusca > Gastropoda > Architaenioglossa > Ampullariidae > Pomacea > Pomacea canaliculata. Next base: position 3,196,272 of record NC_037598.1, on the reverse strand, counting down.
AGGATGGCGTCCTCTCCATCCCCGACAGCGTCGCACAAGTGATGCTACAGCGACTCTATCTTGAAGAGTGGTTGTGAAGGAACGAGGTCCGTAGGCTCACTAGGAGAGGTTTATAGAGGTACACTCTTGCTATGCGTGTGGTCTACGTCACGTGTGCATGCTGCTGCACACAGCAAAATGAAACCCTCGCGTGATGAGGCCTTCTTTACCTGCATGTCGTGTCCCTGGTGGCCAGCGAGGCACTGGCAGTCTGTCCGCCTCGTCTGCTGTTGTGGGACGGTGTGGAAACTGGTGAGGCAAAGGTAGGACCTCAGTTTTCTGAGCTGTCCTGCTCATGCTTATTTCAATGCAGTCTTGTTGTTTGAGGGTGGAAGTATGACCTCATGGGGTGAATGGTGAGCGGCAAGTTTGTAAAAGGTGACGGTTGGGTCTGTCAATGGCAGTTGTGCATAAAAGGCAGACGATTCATTCAGTTCTAGTTTCCAGCCACACTCAAAAATAACGTTTTGATGTCTGGTGCAGCACTTTGTGAGACACGTGGGCTTCGCTTGTTACGGTCTCTTTGTACCTGTCCTATGAAGGAGATGGCCGGCTGCCAGGTATACTCTTTTCACATTCACACCCAGAGTCACGAGAAATGATCCTGTAAATATAAGGTGGTAGTGTCTGTAGCGCCCCTTCACGATAATTGTGCAAATGTCATATACGCCACGACATTCAGACATGAAAGTTAGTGTAATCACCTGTCGAATTCTTCCCTCATTTGATTTTGTCTTGATTGCACACCTTTCATTGCAAGAACAATACGCTTATTCCGAGTAAAGGTCTAATGGAGTACAACTTTTTTCCGAGTGCACATATATTTTATTGCGCAGGCTATAGTTTACTATATGGGCATTGTATGTTTATGTCTCTTAAATTCAGATGATTATAAGTTATAACAGTCATTTGGAGCACTCACATGCTAATCCGATGATTATAATTATATATTAAATCTTCCTGTCTGAAACTAGTAATTTTGTAAAATTGAGAACTCAGTAATCTTGTTTCCGAAGTTATAAAGCGACATCCAGATCCTGCGGGTACGGCTTCGATCGGTGGTAAAACAGTACATGGTGGATGTTGACATCGCTTTATAACTATGGAAACCAAGCAACCAAAAACTTTCCTGCCAAATCAAACAACTTGTGTGTAGTATATATACTATTTGGCATAAGAAAATTTAAATATAATTATGTTTATCGGCGTGCTACATATAACTATGTCAGAATCGCTATAGTTTACAGAAACCTTTTTAAAAATCGCACTAGGTCTGGGGTTGTGGGCAGTCCCAAATTAAAGACCAATCGGAATGCGTTGTTGACGTTTTTTCAGATATCAACAGATACAGGCGATATAAACCTAACCTGTAAATTTCAGCCTCCAAAAACCCATCCGTTAATTAATTATTTGCAAGCAAAATATGCGATTTGCACCTGCGATCAACGAGCGCCGCTAAGAGTGTACTACGTCACGCTGGTACACCATTCACAACATTGCAGCCGTCAAAACTAAGGTGACCAGACTTTTCGGGGGCGAAAGCGGGACACGTTCCGATGATAGTGTCGTCACCGTCAAAGAACGCCGAAAAAAAGTGATTTTTAAAGACAAGCGGGACATTTGATGGACTTGCCAGAAAGCCAGAAAGCGGGACATTGGGCGTTCCGCCCGATGAGCAGGCGGGACACGAGGTCAAAAGCGGGACTGTCCCGCCTAAAGAGGAACGTCTGGTCACCTTAGAGTCAAAACCAATCATTCTCTCTTTGTGAGGGACTGTTCCAGTTATTCGGACGTTGAAAGTATTTCTCTGCTGAAGTAACAGTTGTTCACAACCACGAGAAATGCAGACTGTCAGCGTCCGAATAATCCGAACGGTCATTCATTCTCTCTCTCTCTCTGATTGGTGTTGACTGCAGGCAATGTTGTGAATGGTGTACCAACGTGACGTAAGAGACTGCTAGCGTGACGTAGTATACTTTTAGCGTGACGTAGTACATTGCTATCAGTGCTCGTTGATTGCAGGTTTTAGTTGCAGATTGAAGCGGATAATTAATTAACGGATGGGTTTTGGCAGCTGAAATTTACAGGTTAGATATCGCCTTTATCTACTGATATCTGAAAAAAAGTAAACCGTTCAGGTTGGTCTTTAAATGCTTGCACGACTCCCTTGATTCGTCCTGCAATGACTGCTCCCTGCTCTCCTGGCTGGAGGTACGTTTGTGAAGGAAGGAATGGAAGGAAAGCAGACAATGTGAACATTACCATGGAGTGGCGCTATCGTGGTGAGGGAAATTGCTCCTTGGTTGTGGCCGATCCTTTGGTAAGTATCCGAGTACATTTTCTCTTAGCATCTGTAATGATTGAGTTATTTGGTGCCAAAGGTTTATCGAGTTGACGAGAAATGTAAAAGACTACTCCGACTTGTTTATTTTTCGCAGTTTCGTGTAATTGCTTATAGGTGAAATCGAAAAGTTCAAGCAGCTTTTTTTCTTCGTCTACTGTCTGTCTAGTGCCGCTGAAAGAAAACACGTTGCTGGTATATATCTTGTATGAAGCAAGAAGTATTGCTCACCGCTCGGCTGACTGACTCGTCTATTCGGAGATAATTTTCTTCTGTTTATATTTTGTACTTTTTCCAGTTCAGAGTCTAGTAATAAAAAGAAAAATCTTCTGACTGTCGGAACCAGAGCGTTCAGAGAAATCAGCGAGTTTATATAACACGATTCTCCAGGAAAAGCACACTTAACTGTGTAAAAAAGTTTTTTTTTTAAAAGAAAACTAGATTTAAATCACCTCATATGTACACTTGAATAACTATGCACACATGTGCATGTTTGTGCTGCTTGTTTGTCCTGATTATTGAACAGCACACTCATGTTTGTGCCTAGTTATTTAAGGGTACATATGAGGCAAAGTTTGTAGAGAAATCTAAAACTTCTGTTCAAAATGCAAACATTCCTTGACACTGTCACAGTAAACTTCTATATAATTATGATTACACTTCATATTTTTACGAGACTGTACATGTTTATCAAAGAATGACAAAAGACATGATGATACAGTCCTCTTCCATCTGTCTTGACAGCACGTACAATGACTCACTCTTGCTGGAGAATGACATAAGTTGTAGCAGACTGTGTATTCCACACCAAAGGGTAGTATGTACCTACAGTATTAACCACATTCCACAGTCCTCAAAGCAAACAAGTCGGAAGACTCTAAATACCACATTCAACAGATAGTCCATATGTTCCTCATATATGGCAGGTCCCTAGACATTGCTTGTGCACATTGACTTAAGAAACACTATATAATTGATATACTATAATTGTAAAATTCAAAAGATGAAGTGACACAATTGATATTTTGAGTAAGACACATGAAAACTTCAAGTCAGTTGGAGCTTTAATATCAGCTAATCTCCCATTTTTGCTTTATGGCAGATATTGCTACAAGAGATGCTGCGATAAGATTTAGCTTAGGTGTTACAAAATGTGTTACAAATCTCTACTAATGTAAGTTGAATGTATAGGTTTAAAGCAACCAGCTTAATAGAAAACTGCGACTGTGGGTAAAAGAACTATTTATAACTGAATTTTAAAAAAATTCAATAATCTTAGGCATGCTTGAGGAGGGACTGCAATGTGACACAGCAGCAAAGAGTATCGTGTAATGTTTGGCATGTGCATTAGAGGACTTTCCTTAAGTCGTGTAATGTTTGACACTGTTAATAGAAGACTTTCCATTAGTCTTACTTCAGAGAGGCAGCATGTGCTTTTTCATGTCAACACAAGAGATAATGTACATACATGTGGTATACATATGATTGTTCTTTGCATAGAAAGAGAACAATGAAAACAAGTTTCATTAATAGTAAGGTTTACACTGCTTCCTGTAGAATCCTAGTTAAGTAGAAAAGTTTGTATTTTGTTTGTAAGAATGTACCTTGTTTTATAGAAGGAATGATTTAACAAGCAGACAAAACACAATGCATATTTATTGGTGTCATAATTTGTGTAAAGTGGAAAAGAAGATATCAAGATGGCTGGGGTTGGTCACCTTTGATATATATAATCAGATACTTGGTGGGTTTCCTCTACTGTCGCTGCTTATAACATGAGAGGGTGAGATGTAGGTCACAGCACAGAAGATCTATAAAGTGACAGGCAACTGGTTCTGGTCTGCATGATATATTACCACACAGACAATGCCTGTCTCCTTTACTGACTGTTCTGAAATGTGTTACACAGGTGCATGTAGTAGGCGTAGTCTTAGGTGGTTTCAATAACCTACCTCTAAATAACTACAGTGACAAAGATAAAATCGCCCCAAGAAAAAGTTCTTTATTTTTTCCCCTGTATCCCCATATGCATTATATTGAATGTGATGTTCATTATAATATAAACTTTTTGTCCACTGTTTAAAGTTTCTGCCCACTATGATGTAAACTTTTTGTCCACTGTGATGTAAGCTTTCTGTACACTGTGGAAAATGACCTGTTATTATTATGCAATGACCATGAGTGCAGTGTACTGAACTCTTGTTTGACCATTAAGTTTTTTCTTTTTCTGATTTTCTTTTCATAAATCTTTGTTATAAAAGGTATGCAAATATTTAAAAAAAATTAACTTAAAATATTTTTTTCTAATTAACCATCTCAGAATTAGGGCTTGGCGTCTATTGTTGATCTGCATGGGGTTTAAGGTCTACTTTTTATCTCTCATGGCACTTAGTGTCCACTTTTAATTTCTCATGGGACCTACTACTGATCTCTGAATTTGCTGCATAGCCCTCTTGTGTTCTGAATTGTTATTATATGCTGCTCCAGTTTCCTTCTAATCTCCATAGACCACCAGTTTCGAGGGTCTCTCCTGCCACATCTGTACCATCTTGCTACTTCTTTTGCTGCTTCTTTTGGGTCCGTTTAAGGAGTGACATTATAATACAGTGCCATTAGAACACAGTATCATTACAGTACAATGTCATGAAAACACAATTTCACTACAATACAGTGCCATTAGAACACAGTGTCATTACAATACACTGTCAGTCTCACCTCCACTCCACACAATTCTCCCTAATATAAAACTTTTTCGTTCTCTCCTCTCTCTCTCTCTTACACATGCACAGACATTCTAGTCATCACAAATTCATGTTAACCTCTTACTTAGGTTCAGAAGTCTTATTGCTGCTGGAATAAAGGAGCATCTAAAAAAGTCAGTTCTGCATTTAGTGGAGATGAATTTGAAGCTGAAGGTGCCTCTGAAAAGAAGGCAGAGGGTATTTCAGATTGGGTGTAACCTGCCTGACCTTGGTGACCGGTCTCTGCTTTCATTTTATATCAACCAACTGATGACTCGTATTAAAGACCTGTTCAAGTGGTGACACATGTCATGTGTAAAAGACTCCTTTCATACCATTCGTTAATGCCTGAGAAGTTCTCATAAAACCCCCAAATTTTTGTAGCTGGTAAAACATGATGAAAATGACAAGAACTAAATAGTAATGGTTTCTTGAATAGTCGAGGAGCTATAAAGAAGACAAATTCGTAGCTTGCTGCCACTATAATTTTCATTATAATCATGAATAGAACTTGTATATGCAGGTTGATCCTAAAACAGATTTCTTTATTAAATGTCACTTTAATTTAAATCAAAGATACTCATCTCATGTGTTAGTATTGTTCTACAGAGTAAAAGAGTGTATCGCCTTCTGAAGCAGAACTACACTCGCAAATTCCAGGAAGGTGTTGTAGACTCTGAGGTAGGCCTGCATTCTTATGCTTATTAGTTTTGTACTGAAGCAAAGACCACTGTCCTACTGCATTGTGTAGGAGACAAGTAATGTTACATAAGACACAAATCTTTTGGCACTTGAAACTGTTGGGGAGAAGAATGTTACATGCTGACAGTATTGCATTCCATGATATTGATGCCTAACATTGACTCAGGGTTTTTTAGCAGTTGTTTATGCATCAGAAACTCTTAAAGTGATTGTCCGTATCCATCATCAACTTTGTGCATATGTAAGGTTATATTAAGTAATAATTTGTTTTAGTTATTAAATGTAAAGCCTTTGGCAAGGAAACCCATGTTTTGATTTTCTCTAATCATGTTTGATTATTTGCATGCTATCATTTATTAGTTACTGTCTGTTTTGTGCTGAAAATATTTTGGTCTTGCAATATTTCATCAATACATTGTTTATAAAGCATTTCTGTGTTGTATGTCTCAGTAATTTAAAGTTAGATGGCTGCAAGTCAGTATATATTTGTCTGTCTCAGAGCAAAGCACAAGCTGTACATGAGGACTTGGCACAGGTGGTCAGTTATGTCCGCTGGGTGATGCAGCCACTTTTGTCACCAGACTATGTGACGGTTCCTGTATGTTTTGTTACCAGGCTATGTATTAGGTCTTGCTACTAGATTACATAGCAGTTCATGTAAGCTTTGTTTCAGACTAAGTAAAAGTCTGGTTGCCAGAGTATACAAGAATTCATATAGGGTTTGTCACCAGATGTTATCTGCTTGACTAATACATGACCTAGATTTTCCACGATTTCAAGATATAGTCATGGTGACAAGACAGATTGGAAGTGTAATTTACAGAAGTTGGAGGTAAAATTGCATGTCAGCACCTGGCACTGCTTGTGATGCTTGCAGCTGCTTTGATGTCAAATTGTTTTTCTTACAAACTTATCATGGTTCTGGACTATTTCTCTGAAGCAAGCCTAGCATATAGGTCAGTCTGTATTTCCTCCCCTTTAGAAATTGACTAAGGTGGAGCAGGATTTCATCAGAGAAGTGGTTCGTCAAGTCAGCAAACAACGGCCAGGTAAGTAGACATCATGGTGATGCATTATCCTCAACTCTCGTGTTTAATAACATGCATGTACTGTTGTGTATGCTTTAGCACTGGATAAACAGGTATGTATGATCAAAGAACAAGTGCTGTACAGTCTGTGTTTTGTCCAGAAGAATAGGTTTGGGATTTATCTATTGGCTGAAAAATGTGCATGTTGGATACGACCACTGGAAAGTGTGATGATAAAAGTGCTTTGTTTAAAGCACGTTAAAATGATAACAAACCTGACCAAACACAGAGACTGTAATGCTAGCATTTGTGAGGGATGATATTAAAGATTATCAGCTAAAGCTATATTGTGACATCACAGCCGTACTAGATTCTGATGCAGTTATTGTTGTGGACATCAGCAAGCGAAACTGAGGAAATGTCATAATAGCCATGATTAATAATATGATAGAACCTTCCAATTAAGACTTGCTAACATCCACTACAGTAAGATCATAGCTGATAGTGGTCTTAAAAGATCTGAAACTAATAACTAAAATTTATGTTCATTTATGAAAATGTTAAAAATAAAGATCTTAAAACCCTTTTGTTAATTGGAAACAGATGACTCTTGTTTGAGTTTTTAAAATTGCAAATTAAGTAATCTGTGTTGTTGATACTTTCATTCTCAAACGTATCTTTTCAATCTCAGATTGAATTCACATAATGTGCTCCACACTACTTAAATTGCTCACCAGCATGAATCTTTCTGATTGCTTATCAGACAGCCACAGCAGATGAAACTATTAGATTGTGTTCCTGCATGTTCTGCCCAAGGTTTCGGATTCTTTTGTCAGAAAGATTTGTAGGGGATTCTTCATTACAGATTACATTTTGAGTTTGAGTTTCTCCCATATCTGGAGAATTTGTAATCGCAATTGTGGTCTCACCTTGATCATGCTTGGCTCTTACTAGGACAGTTATTTTTTATTGTTGCTTTTGCTCAGTCATGCTTACAAAATCTGTCATTACTGATCTTTGTTGAAGATTTAAAGAGAAACTTAACTCTCCAGATAAGAGCAGTTGTTCAATACATATGTACGATGGTGGACAGAGAGATAACAACCTTCCTCTTTTAAAATGCGCTCTATGTATCTTCAGTCCAGGCTAAATTAATGTTCTAGAGGTGACACCTGTCTGCAAATACATTTGATGTAAACCTCCGAGCTAAAGAATAAATAGTGACAGCTTTTTTCAATGATTCAAGAAAGAAATTGAGTTTTTGTGACAGTGTTAGATATGTTTTCTCAATATGAATTGCCAAGCAGCAGTGTTTGTTTAGTAGGATGGTGACTAAACTGGGGTTGCGTGACCCAATGAACAATCTCTTTCAAAATATACTTAATTTATTTTATGTTATTTCTGCTGAAAGTTGTAATATAGGGCAAACAGTCAATCCAGAAGCAGTCTACTTTTAAAATGCACATATTTTTTTCAGCATGCAACTTCTACAAAATGTCATAATAGAACACCAAATGTTGGTCAAAAGTTGCATAGCAAAGTGAAGAAAAAATAAAAATTTTATGATGCAGAACAAGCAGAGATAGAGTCCCAGCAGAACAGAATATTGTTCTGCTGCTAATATGCATTCTGCTAAAACTCTTTCTTTTGAGGTTACATTTGCTTCTCTTAGCTGCTGATTTCTCTGGTTTTGTCTATAATTCCAACTTGTAATGGACCTCCGTTACACCGGCTGTAATAGTTTATTCCTGTTAACAAAACACAGTTAATAAAACAGATACCAAAGCACAGCTTAAGTTTCTCTGGACCTATCAAAGTAACAAAATTTGCTTGCAGAATTTACTGAAATATTTGCATAAAAGCTCGTGCACTTTTACAATGCTTTGGACAATAAAACGCTTATATTTTTGGGACTTATAAAAGATTTCCATCAAGAATTTGATGAGAATATAATAAGTTATTTAAAAATCCACATAGACCTGTAACAACACAACTTATTTTTAAATTACGATTATATACAGAACACCCTTTGTTGTCTTCTCAAAACACTGTATTAGCTAAGGAATTTTTCTTGCATAGTTACAGAGTCTATTTCTGTAAAGTATTTGATTATCCCAGATCTCTGGCAAGTTTTAATTGACAGTGGCATGTTTGCTTAAAACCTGACAAGTGTGGTAGCTTTGTTGACTCGCTGCAACTTTTTGACCTAAGATGGTGAAAAGTAATGCCAAGTTTACTCAAAGCACCTGGGAAATATACCTGTAGATGATGCCCTGTTAGAAAAACAATATGAGATAGCTAATCATAGAGAAAAGCACTACACGTAAAATATTGATCAAGTAACATTTGTGGGCAGGGGTTCATTGAATTTTCTGTTTTTCCAATGGGAATTCTAAAAGTTTGATACTGTTTGGTCAAGTTGTGATAGAGGCTGGCTAAGATGCCAGTTGAAGGCCGATTGTTTGGTAACACCAACAGGTAGCGCTGATTGGCGCGCAGGTTTGTTTCAGATCCAGGGGGGATGGAGGTGACCACGAGAAAAGGAAGGAGTGGCTTCCAGCCCCAACATAGTGGCACAGCCAGCGGGCCGTCCTATACGGTCGGGTGCCCAAGGCACATTACCCCTCCCGGCACCTTGTTACAAAATTATTGATACTATTATCATTTGGTCTTCCGTTTTATTTGGCTCTTTACAATGTTGCCCACTTTAATGGCAACATTTAATGGTCAGAGCCAGCCTTATATTTTAGAAATATGATGCACAGGCAAGTCAGTCTGTAGGCCTTTATTATGTCCATACTTTGTGGGAAAGTGCTTCCACCTGTAAGCAAGTTTGCAAACATGAGGTCAGTAGTAGGATGTTGCCTTATATTTCGGTAGCCTGGTGATACATGGACTCTAGGTCTGCACAATGTCAATATCAACCTTCCAAGGTTAGCCTGTAAGTTATCCCGTATTTCTCACTGTCACTCAGGAAAATTGCTCCAAACAAATCCTCTTTGCTTCCTATGTTAATTTAAAAAAAATGTAAATTGTCCTTGAAAAGCTTTCTTGATTCAACCCTTTTCCCAAGAGCAATGGATGTTGACATGTAAAAAGTAAATAGTTGACATATAAAAAGTAAATAGCTGAGAAATGTAGGAATATTGATGATTGGGATATGTAAATGAAAGACCTGGTGACTTTTTTATGCTGCAGTAAGGAGAATGAAGAAACCAGGTGACAGAGTGGATGAGGAGGTTCAGTGGGCCTTGATTTTGCCGGACTTCTGCTTTGTGCATCTGCCTCATGGACGCTTGAGTGGTGCTCACAGCACCATCAGCATAGAAATCAAAGTGAGTTCCTCAAAGTTTATTAATATTACTAATATCAAAGTGTTGTGTTTACTTTTTTTGATTGATAAACAACACACACATACACATACCCATTCACCCAAGACAACAGACGTGTGCACATACACAAACACATGCACACACCATACAGGCATGCACACAGACACAGACAGAAGGGCTGGGGTGGAGGGTAAATGAAACTGGTGAACTAGCAACTTGGAAGAGAAGCATGCTCCAAACATCTCTTGATGCCCTAAATAGCCAGATGGCTGTTACTTTTAATATATATCTTTAGCAGAAAAAAAACATATAACAGTGGTCACCTCTAGGACCTCTTATATGCTGGTCAGTTCTTTGTGCAGTTTGTACTTCTAATGAGTTGATTTCCAGGATTAAGGAGCTGCATGTTGATATACCTACTGTCAGCTTGCAGCTGATGGCTAATACAGTTATCACAGGATCTTCTGCTGATGCTCAAAAACTGCAAGAAATATGCCTGGCAATGTTGGCTAAATGCTAGACATACAGAGACTAAAGAGGGCATAAACATCAAGATAACCAATTGAATCTATAAATTGTATTATAATCTGTGACCATTTTTAACAACTGTGTATTTATTTGCAGCCTAGTCAACATTTGGACACAAAACAACATTCATGTTGACTTTTTAAAAAGTGAAACTACTGCTCAGTTTATATAGTTGAAGTTGTGTAAAGGAAGACATTTTATAATTTCTATTAAACACCTTAATTAAACATCAAGGTTGGATGTAAAGAATTGCTAATTTTCAACATTTCTTTTCTTATGTTCTTAACTTGTTTTTGTTATGGGTTGTGCATGTCAAAAACTTTATATTGACATGTGATACATCCTTAAAATCTGATTAAGTCCTTTTTATATGTATCTAAACATCTTAATGTTAGCTTGATTTGTAAAAAAAAATAGTAGTTTTATTAATTACAATGTTTTTACAATCATTTTTCAAAATGTTAACATAGTGCTTCACAAAAAAAATCATAAAAATAACTACATTGCTTCTTCTTACCTCCAAAATGTATATCTTTCCTTTAGTTAACATATAAATTAAATTAAAATATTTTAAAATTTAGAAATAAAATTTAATCTCAACAGGAAAAAAGCTATAAGCCTTTATAAATTGTTTGGGTTCAATCTTGGATCATTTCTATGGCAACTGATTACATGGCATGTAAAAACAACATCTTTTAAAACTTTTAAAACCAAATGATATCAGAACAGCAGAGATGTCATGTATATCTTTGATTTTTTTATTTTTGAGCTGTGTCTTGCCTTAAGGATACATTTTTAAATAAATTTGCATAACTTTTCGAACAGCATACTTTTTAAGCTACAAACGTACAAAAAAGTGTTTCATGTTATGATCTATTCAGCAGATTGCTACTTATCCCACTTTTCTGTTACACTACATTTTACTGAATTATACTAATTTTTTTATTTTATTTTTCCATTTGTAGACAGGAAGCACTGATACAATTTTTGAGAATTTTGTTTATTATTTGTCTAATGCAAAATATTCAATTTATTGCACATAAAGCCTTGAATGCAGTTTGCATATAAATGAATGTACAGAAATCAAATTTCATTGCATGTTTAGCCGAAGAAATCCTTCATCACAACATATCCTAAGAGAGGAACTACTGGGGAGCAGCCAGGTGTGTGCAAGTTTTGCATGCACCAGCACCTCAAGGTCAGAAACCTTTAGTAGGCTTGTTGTCATCATAGCAGTTTTGCTGGATGATGTAGCAGAGCTGATGTTAAGAGTGTGTTTTTAAATAACCGAACATTTTCAATGTCAAGTACTGCAGGCCTAGTTTTCCATTGCTATTCTTTGTAGTGAATTGTTTTTTTTTTTATTATTATTACCAGGATAGTGGTAAATTATATTTTATTTGTCATAGGTGATATCAACTAACTTTAATTTATGTCCTATTTTTCATATCTATTTATCCCAGAGGGCAAGTAGGGGCACCTCAGTATGAAAGGACAAAACAATGCCAGAACAGATTCATATTTGCCAGACTCATACATTCATTGTTCAGTTAGCTGCATTTATTTGCAACACTAACATTCAGAAGTCACACACTTGAAACTCGTCGTGGGGGTTGGGGTTAGTGGTTGAATGGGAGTTGTGTTTTATGATGTTTCATTTGTCAGTTTCTTTAGTCATAAACTGCATCAATAGTGTAGTAGTAGGTATTATCTTTACTTAATTACTGCTTGAATTAGAAACTTCTCATAGAGATAAATGATTTCTGCAATTGTGAAAGTATTTTATGTAGCTACATTTGTAGGTGAACAACTGAAGTTACTCAGTAACTGCTGACTAGTTTGATAGTGATGTATGCTAACTATTTCTGATTATTTTTGTGTATGTGTCTCTACAGTAAAAAAAAAAATCCTATAATATGCTATAATATCTGGTAACAGTTCATGGCATATAATACTCAATAATACCCTGTAACAGTCTATGGCAGGTGACATTCTATATTACTCTATACTACTCTATAAGTCTGTAGCATATAATACCATGTAATACTCTGTAATATCCTATAACAGTCTGTAATATATCAAAACCCAATAAAATTTAATGTCCTTTAATGCCAATGATAGCACATGCTCTGTTACACAGCGACAGTCAGGACAGTGGCCAGAAACCAGCAACTACTGTCCTCTGGATTTATTTTCAGGGTGAGTCATAGATTTCTGCATTAGAAATCTTAAATTTATGTATGGTTTTGATGCTGAGCGTGCATGTTAATAAATATCTGATCTATGCAGTCATCATCAGTGTATTACTGATGTTTGTATTTAATGAATACAAAGTGTGTTGCTAATCATTGAAAAGAATACGGTTCACCAATTAATTCGTCCTGATAACAGAACAATTATGTTTAAATGATGTGATTGAAAGTTTATATAAATGAAATTGCTTTCTTCTGTGAGCATACAGAATTTGGAAGGATTCTCTATCATACAGATATTATGCACTCTTGAGAAATATATATCTTGTAGTCATTGATGACTATTAATTGATCAGCTGAGAAATAAAATATGTAGTGATTGATGACTACTGATCTGCTGTTCCACTAGGCTTGATTAGAGACAATTTGTACTAGCTGTGATTACAGACACGTACTAGCTGTGTACATTATGTTGTGTGTCATGCTTTTTTTTGTGGTGTCAACAGAAATAAACAACGCATGAAGCATGCCTTGCAGTCTCTTATTAAAACACCTCAAAACAACCTCAAAATATGGAAAGTGAGTAGAGCATATAGAGCATATGGTAATTTTTAAACAGATGTTCAAGAGAGACTATGTATTTTAAAGCTGGAAAGACACAGTAGTGTGTTTGTCTTAAGATGATGATAGTCGGTTGAAACACACCAGTCACAATGCAATCTGCGTCCAAGTGCAGTTAAAGGACAAAGAAGAGCATAGCTTGCAAACAATGCAGGAGGGGAAAAACCCAGAAGAATGAAACAGATTGTCTACAAGCAATGCAGAGCTGAAAGACTTGCAGACATGTCCTCTCACATAGTCCACGTCTTTGATAAGCCTTAAGTATGCGACTTTATCCACATTTGTGGACATGCAGTACTGGCTGTGTTTAGGTCCACAGTTTAATATTATGTTTCTGGATTTTTGAAGACTTAAAAATGCTAACTTTTGTTTGTTAGGTAGACTATATCAACAGATATTTTGTTTTAGGATGGAGAAGATGTGTATAGTGCAGAGAAAAGGCTGGACTTAGCAGACATCTTGCAACGCTGGTTTAATGACCCAACACTCAAAAAGAGCAGGTATGTTCGCTGGTCTGATCTTGCATTGATGATTCATCACATTGGCTGGTCTAATCTATCACAGATCTCACAGCTTATTACATGCATTAACTTGTATGCAAAATAAGTACCATTAATAGGTTGAGACTTCATTGGTGTCTGAAGCAAGCTTTGCAGACCAGGTAAATCATGTTAGGCAGTAAAATAACATTTTGAGTTGCACACATATATTTACAATTGTTTTATTGATTAGATTCCATTTCATGTTTCTGGATGGTAATACAGTAAAATCTCGCTACTATGCCACTCTCGGTATTATGGCACTTTTGCTCTGTCCCGACTATAAATTCAATGTAAAATAAATTTACTATGCCACCCCCTACTCTCGCTTCTATGCCACTATTGTGTGACTGTTAAAAGGCATAAGTTGTGAAATTCCGCGCAGTGCTCGATTGTTACATGTGTATGATAGTGTGGGACATGGCAGTTAGGTGGGATGGAACATAGCACACACACAGGGAGGGTGGAGGCTGGCGATAGGGGGTGGTGATCGCTGGCCGAGTGACAGCCACGTGACAGGGAGAGCGGGAGGGGGTCGACTAGCGACAGGATGCAGGTGCGTGGATGTGGTTAGGAGGGGTGGAGGATGAAGAGGTGAGGGGAGAATGAGAGGAGACAGCTAGAGCCAGCCGATGATTCTTGAGAGCTTTGGACTGACGGGTAACTTGAACCCTCGCTACTATGCCACTCTCGCTACTATGCCACTTTTGCTCGGTCCCGGTAGGTGGCATAGTAGCGAGATTTGACTGTATACAACTGAAATGCTTGCTGAAACAAAGTTATTGCTAACCATTCAAGATACTGTTGTATGTCACGTACAGCCATGCACACTAGATTAAAACACCTACAAAAATGTGAATTTTAGACAAAAAAATAACAACCAGAGGGCTTAAATCTACATAAAAACATAATAATAATTCCCCATCTCCACAGTAAAAGTTCGTGTGACATCCGCTTCTGAAGTTTCCACGGTCAGAAACATGATGCACAGTCTTTTGATGTTGCCACTCCTCTTGAACTTAGATCAGATTCAGTGTGCCAGCCCACATCGAGCACAAGAAGATAGAATTAAAGGGAAAAACAAAAACCTGGACAGAAAAATGCACTACTTAAAAATCTGATCATTATTTAAAGAAATTATATTACCATTCTTATCCAAAACTGACATACAAAAAATTTAAAACATTCAAACCAAGGCAGACTCACCTCAACAGGTTTTACATTAAAATTGTACATCTTTTATTAATCTGGTCAGGACTTCATAATTTAAGTCTGGTCAGGACTTAAATACAGCGCTGGAGGAAATGGCCTGACAACAAAAATTGCTCTCTTTCCTGGCACTGTTAATCTTCAACATTTATAGGAGTGAAACCTCTCAATGACGCTGTTACGTAAAAAAGTGGCCGCCATGAGACGCTCACACCCACACTTGTGACCATGCACACACTCAAGCAAAAAAACTCGCCCGTCTGCCCACGCTTTCTCATTCAACAACATATATAGACAACAGGTTTGTGATGTAATGAATCATACTTACTACTCCAGAGAGTTTTAGGGATTTCTGATATTTTTTGCTGTAGAATAATAAAATAAATAGCAAGAAAAATTTATTAAGTTCAATGAAAATTTAGACTTTTGTTGATGATTTTATTTGAACGTTTATTTAAACTGTTCCTTTTTTGTCAAAATTAATTTAAGAAAATGACAGGAACTCTTTTACCTGTCACCTACCATTTTATGTTATTTTTACTTCTTATGTTGGCTTTTATTGTTTAGGATATTGCTAATTTATATAGCATGGATTCTTTTGGTTCCTAAACATTTGAATGTTTAATTACTTTTTCTCACTGTTATATAGCCTTAGTTGCTGGCATGGCTTAAAACACAACCAACCAACCCCCAAAAAATTTGTGATAAAGATAAGTAAAATTTCAAAAGCCACTTACAGTGAAAATCTATAGATCAGGAAGCCAATGCTCCTCAATAATTATAGACATTTTATGTCTTAACAAAACTGCCCAATGTTGTGACTGTAGTACTAACCTATCATCAGATATTTGTCCAGAAAATGGCATTGTGGGAAAATCAAGTTTTTGTTTTCCAGTGCTGCTAATGTATGGATAGATTATTCAGGACAGTAATTATTAGCATTTTATTTTTGTTGGATATCATACAGTGTAATATCAACCAAACCTGGCATCTATCATACACAAATATAGTGTTTTATGTTTATGCTGGATGTCACACAGTGTAGTATCAACCAAATCTAGCATCTCACAAGTATAGAGGTTATCGTTTATTTCTAGTAATTGTGTGAAAAATTGCCTTTGGAAATCAAATTAGCAACTTTGAACAATTTATTTTATCACACACGCACATGAAAAAAAAAAGAAGAGAAAATGCCTGTGTATGTTAATTAAATTTCCACCCCCAAAATAGAACAAGTTTCAATCTGCTTATTTTGAACTGCTAAGTTTTTATAACATAATTGAAGACTTTCAACTGTCTTTTAGAGTTGTCACAATCAGTGATACATTATTATGTGCAATGAATTAAAAGCTGCACTTGGACATCTTTGGTATGTGATTATAATTTTTCCTTTCAGTTATTTTATTTAGCTGTGCATTGGTCTTATTTTGTTCTTTTACTCACATTTGGCAAAATTTCACTTAATTACATGGTCACTGAGTGTGATAGGAGAACATTTTCAGCTATGTTCCCTGAAAATCCTTGTTGCTAAGGGTGTCAACTAATCAGATCATTCTGTTTCATATTTTAAACTAGAAAATTCCAAAATATGCCATTGTGCAAAAAAGGTAAATCAGAAAATGTAATAATAGTGTAGCGGGAGCGCTTGTGTAGGACAGTGTGTACCGCTGACAGTTCTTGTTCCCCCTACCCCACATCCCTTTCCACCCCACGCTTGGTCGCGCGAGATGGACAACAACAGCGGGTGACGTAGTACCCAAACTGTCCGGTTCAAATAGCGGGCAAAAAGCAGTGCTCGCACCTGTTTTTCCGGCCCCGGAACTGGTCCTGCTTGATATGGCAGTAGAGCTTTGAGACTGAGTTAGCGAGAAGTACCTTAGTGCAGCAACGCATCTGGTCTGCTGGAATAGCAGCACATGTACCTACGTGAGCGTGTTAGTGCCAACGAATGCTAGTGCATCGTACCTGTGTTCTCGTCATGTAAGTGAAGTGACTGTATACCACTAGCACGAGTGAGGTTTGTGTTGTCCATGTAGTCATGACACAGCAGCAGAGAGAGAACAGATGAAGATCCGTGGAGTTGATGCACCAAAGAAAAGACACTTTAGTGTGAGATAATAAAGCAGGGTCTTTTGTGGACTCCAAGGTCGGCTGAGTTCGGATGGTGGTTAGGATAGGTAAAAAAGAATGTGAGATAAAAGATTAGACGACGCACCCAGCTAACAAAAGCTAGAATTTTTAGTGGAAAATTCTTCTAGGGAACTTCCATCCAATTCCCTGGAACAACAAAGAGGAACGGACTGATTTGGCGCTAAGGTAAAGGTGTTTGTCCTTTTAGTAGCAAGGATCAGTCAGTCCAGCTACAATAGCTTAGGTACTATTTATAATTTATGTACTTCATTGAAAGAGGGATGGGTTTCTGGTAGTGTGTTGGTAAAACACATTTGTCTCCACTGCAGTAAGAATTATAAGATCTTATTTCCATATGCTCTCTGCATAAGACACCTGTTTGAAGGGCTGGCCCTTTGAGAGGGGGAAGGTTGGGTACTCCTCCTTCCTTCCCCTTCCACAGTGTAAAATGGACTCCAGGTGGAAACACTTTGCTAACAAGCCATCAAATTTACGGAATGAGGGGAGAAAAGGTGCACCTTGCAGATGTTAAAACAGTTACTTGTCACCACTACAATAAGAATGAAATGTTCTTTGTTCAAATCTCACGTCAGGACACTCTGTATACCATTCACATTCTCCTTATAGTGCAAGATCACCTATATGTAGAAGCACTTGCCTACTGAACAAATCAACCAGCTAACCAAACCAAAGTGAGAATGCCAGTTCCAACAATATGCAATGTTTGATCAATTTGCAAGTAACCAAGATTCAAACAGAACTTCAAAAACATTTTCAGTATTGTCGTGAGGTTTGGTAAGCATAAAAAAATTAATTTAGTTACCATCAAAATGCATATTTTTTTAGAATCTGCCGTCACCTTTTGTTCAATCATGGCATCCCAGAACCACTATTTTCTGCAGCCACCTCTGCCTGTGGCCATTCCTCTCCATTGTGGCCTCCATTGCTGACAGAAACTAAGCTAAACACTAAGAAGCAAACGGCACCACATATGCATATTTCACCTTTATGCGCTTGTACAAACACTCTCAAGAGGAGAAAAAAATCCTGCCTGTTTAGGCAGATCACAGCTCACCATTATTTTGCGATGCTTAAGACCTTCATGTTGCCATGCTTCAGGGCCATCAGCTGTTTTCTAGACCTAGTCATTGAAATCCTCATGATGTCAGTATCTCCTGATGATCCTCAGCCTCACTCTGACCTGACAAGGTCACCCACACTACAGCGCTGTCAAAGCAGCTCCTTCACCTTCACCACTGGCAGTAAGTGTCTTATTTCTTACTCAGTGATATCACACATCCAAATGCCAATGCTAAGAAAATTGTGGTGCCCCTTCATTAATATGCCAATGTTTACTGTCATTTTGTCAGTGAATTTAGTTCTGTAAATATTCCACATCATGTTGATATTGACTGTGCTGATACAGATGTGTGCCAGTGGCTACCAGAAGGCAGTGTGTTGGAGCGTGTGTATGCTGCTCAGCTCCTTGATGATCTAGAGGTGATGAATGTCTTCCCTCTGTACCAGAGGCTGCAAGAGCAGCTTGCTGCAAATCCGCAACTCAAGTATGTGCATGCTTGATTTGTCTGTGTGTGTGTGTGAATGTATGTATGCTTGCATTTACATCAGTTTTATATATATAGAAATATATTAATGCATCTATATATCTATTAACACATATTTATGTGTGATGTTTTAAAAAATTAATCATCTTAATCCCAATGCTATCCTTTTGAGATTTGCTTCATCAACATTGCTGGAATACATTACCAGATGTAATTGTGTTGGGTTGGTATCTCTATTGATTCATTACAGAAGGGAGTGGGGATTCGATGGACACTTTCCACAAGACTGGCTGCTGGACAGTGAAGCATTTAGAAATCTTGATCCATCTTCCATAGAGTGGGTGGTGCAGAAGGTGAGAAGGGGTCTTCAGAAAAAGGGCTGAAATCAGCGACAGTAGGTGCATTATGAATTAGAGATGTTGATTTTTTCTGAGGAAGAGTTTGAACCACCAGGATGGTCCTGACATTGAATAACATGCTCATCATAATGATACCTGCATATCTGAAATGGATTAGCCATCCTTCTCAAAGGTAGTTACACGGTCAGGTGTTGCTCAGTGATGGAATATGTCCTTAAGTGATTTTGTCATTTTGTGAACATCATGGAGTGTACACAAGCACAGGGTTTATTATCGTTGTCAAGTTAGTACTTGGTGTGTATACTCGATACGTTAACTGTTAGTTCTTTTGAAGTCTTTTACATGCAGTACATTGAGCTCATATTCAGTTATTATTATGTACTGTATATAATTCTGTATATACCTTCTTCATAAACTCCAGAAAATACAGAAATCCGCTGCACATCTAGTGCTTAGAGCTAGGAAACCAGACCATGCCACTCCTGTCCTTTGTTTTCTGTATTTCATCCAGTACAAACTGTGTTGTATTTTAATTTCTTTGCTGGCTCCTGTCCTGATTATTTCTCTCCGCTTCCCTTGTGTCCCAGGCAGACAACTCTGCTCCTTTTCTGACATGGACTCCTGACTATTTCTGTCACCAGACCAACAACATATGGCAAGAGGGTGTTTAGTTACTGTGCAGCAAAGCAATGTAACTCTCTTCCCCTCCATATTCACCACCTAGCTTGTATTGAATCCTTCAAATCTGCACTGAAAATGTACCTCCTCCTCCTTATGTCATAATTCAATGTCATCTTCAACCAGTTAGCAAAAGGGAGATCCCCTCAATCAATGATGACAGATTATAGATCTAAATATAATTGTTTGTTGTTCAATCGTTACATCAAGGCATCCAAACAAAAATGTTGAACAGGACTGAAGCATTACATTGTGTAAACAATTATTTACAAAGCACTATCTGGACGCATGACAATTGTAGAAGTGAATAGTACAAACCACAGACCATTAAGGAAGTGGCAGGATATGGAGACCCTTCCCCTCTTTTCCACTTGTCTTCCTTTGCAAAATCATGATAGGCTTATTTGGTTTCTCTTTGATTTTTTGGTTAGTTTATTCCTTGTTGCTCCTTTGAGGAGCATAGGGCCGCAACAACACCTCACCAGCGGACCTGGTTTTGGGCAGCCCCCTTCAGTTGGGCCCATGTGGTTCTGATGTCCTTTGTCTCGCTCTCTACTGTTCTTTTCAAAGTCTGCTTTGGTCTCCCAAATCTCCTCTTCCCATGAGGGTTCCAGTCAAGTGGCTGCCTGGCCATGGTATCAGCTGGTTTGTGCAGGGTGTGTCCTATCCACCCCATTAGCGCAGGGTGTGTCCTATCCAGCCACATTTGTCCGTTTTGATGTCCTGGCTAGTGGCATTCTGCTTCGTTCTTTTCTTTTTAAGGCTTTTTTTTAAATTGAATATGGGGTGAGCAAGATGATGGTATGTTAATTTGAATGGCGGGAACTATATAACATTGATAGTGTTAACTGGAAACATTGCTTTTGTTCATTTGTTTATTAACATGATGCTGATGTGATTTTCCAGGTCAAAAGGTTTTTAGTATCCAAAACCCTACAGGACTGTTCTATAATGGTAGCCATCTTGCCATTAGACTCGCTGTGAGTAGCGATGTGTGTTGTTTATGTATGAGGGAATAGCAGTGGGTGTTGTTTATGTGCAAGTAGCAGTGTGGTGTTTATGTGAGGGAATAACAGTGGGTGTTGTGTGAGTAGCAGTGTTTTGTTTGTGTGTGAATAGCAATGTATGTTGTATATGTGTGAGGGAGTAAGTTTTTATTGTTTATGTCAATGAGTAGCTGCATATATTGTGGAGTGTGGAGGAAAAAAATCTTCAGTTTTGTTGGACAAGGGAATCATATAATGAACAATAGACCACATATTTGTGGACACTTTAACTGGCCCTTGCTAAGATTACAGCTTGTAAGGATTGTAGAGCCATCATGTTGACTGTATCCTCTTTGCATTATTTGTGCTCAAATTTTAGGCTAAAATAGTTAACCCCAAATGCTAGTTGAAATGTGTTAAATAAACACTAAAGTTTATGACGCGTGTGATGAAAGTTATTCACATTTTGCTCTTTTCCTGCTAATCTCAGAGATCTCCAAAAACAGAATGGTCCTGGTGAAAATCATTATGGAAACAACCGACTACAGTTTGACCAGCAGTGGTACAAGGTATCTGTTGCCCTAGTTGACCTTGACCCCAAGCCTCTAGACAAGATTCCAGTCTACCATAAACAGGCTTCAGCCATTCTGGCATCCTTTCATGACACTTGCATGGAGACAGCCACAGTTCCTGCCGCTGAACCACTGCATGTACCTGTACGTCAGCTGCCAGTTCTGAGTGCACTCCCTTGCCTAGCCATGCATCCCAGGGTGCCAGAGGTGTAGGAAAGGTCAAGGTGTCCTGACCACCATCTGCATTTTAGGTTTGGTAGAATATGGCACAGTAGGAGGGTTAGGTGTTTTTGTATCTGGCATGTTAAGGGGTTACAATATGTCCTAGGATCTGTCACGGTGATGAGATAACAAATCCTGCAAGGTTAAGTCACAATAGTGGGGTTACAAGGCGTATTAAAGTCTGCACAGATATAGGAGTTACAAAGCATGTTAGGATATGGTGGAGTAATAGGGAATATAAAGTTTGTTAGGATCAGGTGCAATGATGGAGTGACAAAGGCCTTATGAGGACATTTGTCCCCAGATTTCTGTACTAGAAATGATCTTGTGACACACTTGCAAGGACCCTGTTTGGATGCTTGTGTTGTTGAGAAGGTTCTTTTGTGCATTTACACAAAGGAATTCTTTTTGGCTTTTTCCTGAAGCTAAACACTGTATATAGGTGTAGAGAGTGGCTAGGTGACCATGATGCAGTTGGTGTCTCATCACCTTGGTCTCTGGAGACTCTGCAATTACATTGTGTAATGTTACACTTTGTGACTAAACTTATGTATGAAAGACTGCTTTGATAAAGTGTGTTATTTACAATAGTTGTGTCTTCTGTAGTCTCAAAAATGTACTCAAAATGAATGAGTATGCTAAGTCACATGGGTACAACACTATGCTTGCAAGTCAAGGGCTGGGGAGAGATTTTTGATGCAGGCATTCAGAATAGTAATCCAAAATATGAGTTACTGTTAGTTAACGTTATAGCAAAACTGTTCAAAAAAGTGAATGAGCTTTGGAAAGAATGCTTGTGAAAATGAGTTGAGGATAATATTTATCTGACAAAGTCAGTTATCATCAGGACCATATTTACCTGAAAAAATGACAATATAACATGTTCAGCATTGCATGATGTGTTCAGCATTACATTTTATTCTTCATTGCCTAAAACCACATCGTTTACCTGTCAGAATACCATAGTGCTAGATTATACCAGGTGTGTAGCAAATATCATCTGGCATGTTTGATGCACGCATTGACTTGTGATATACGGCATCATGATGATGTATGCAGAAACTTTCAACCAATTCTACACTGTGGAAGACCTGTGCGGGCATGGCAACATTTAGCAAGGTGCTAGTCCTCTTGTGGATGATATATCAGCATGACAAATGCTTCACTGAGTCATGTTTTTCTTATTTGATGATGTGCTGTTCATATCCTTGACTGGATTGGTCTTTGATGTATTGCTCAGTATTTGACACATAAACAGGGACCCTTTTAGTTTTAAGCGGAACAAAGATCAGCCACAATAATAGCTGTATTATTTGTCAAAAAGTCTTTTAAATGATCAAATAATTTACACTTACATTGGTATCTTTTGTTTGTGTCAGAATGTTGGCAAAGATTGCTTGTCTTTCTCTTCCCAAGTTGTGTTCAGTTTGATAACAGTTCTCTGTTGTCAGCACTCATTTTTCCCTCTGTATATATGACATGCAAGTAAATCCACATGAACTGTGATAAGCCCAGAGACAGGACGTTTAATATTGGAAGATAGCCAAAATGCCTAGGGTTTATACAAAGCCATTAAACTGGCTCCTACCTTTTAATTGTGTAATAGATACTTCTATAGCTACAGTGTTCAGCTGTGTACACTCTGGTCAACAGCCAAAGGTAGCATGTTATCAGGGTTGATGGTTTTGGCTAAGAGCACAATGTCATGCTAGTTTTATATAAACATCAGACATCTTTTATACTAAATTTATCACTGTGGTTGTCACCTGCATTCAGTCTATTAGTATTTGGATTAAAATATAGATATATACTTCATCCACATTTAGTAATTTGTGGTTTCGTTGTATGGTTTGTTTGTGTCAGTATTTAATGGGTCGAGATTGTATTGTGTGCACCTGTTTCATTGTGAAGCTTGTGTCAGTATTTAATGGGTTCATCATGTGAACCTGTTATTCACCTGTTTCATTCACTGAAATATTTGCTACAGCTGTTTTTGGTTTGCAGCTCTAATCTTTTTTACAAGTCTGGGCTTACATGATCAGCTGGTCAGTAAAGGTAGAGAAGAAATAGTGGCATTGATTTTCAAATTTGAAATGACTGTTCTAATATGTGAAATATGCTAGGGTCAAGAAAGGATTTTAGCTGAGTGAAAAAGACTTGCTTTTCATGGTACGGCAGACTATAATTGGTTCTCTCAAAAATTTATTTCAAATGTTAACAGAAGCATGAACAAGTTTAGGTTACTAGTGATGCTATCTGCATTTTAATCCTGTACAAATGTTGCCTTGTTGCCCACATCATTTTGCTGATAAGTCATAATATTCTAAGTATTTTTCTTGAAAGAGAAAGTTTCAGTGAAGATTTAGATCTGTAAGTAGATGAGGTATATGCTGGCATGCCAACATTAGTAGATACAGCAGATGCTGGTGTCTTTGTTGAGGGAAGTTTATTAATGCTGAATTAGTCATTTTATATTAAATGTTGACACTTGGCTGCATGATTAGAAGTAGTGCTGTTCTGGTTACATTTTGATAAGATGAATTTGGATCTGATGCTAGTCTAAAGCATATCATTAAACAACACAAACCTATTTTAATCATTTTTTATGGAAACTGTATTTTATATTTCATTTATGTGAATGCAAGTCTTCATTTAGGCAATGAGAACTGCAGCTCAAACATGTTACTACCCTTCAGGAGTGTATGCTCTAAAGGAGGGCTTTGAAGAGAGAAAGGAAAAGCAAATTCAAAGCAGGCTCCAAATACAAGAAAGGGGAATTGTGCCATCAGGAAATAGATGAAGGCAGCTAGGACCAAGGACCAATGCCAGACCAGACCATGGATGAAGGAATGGCAAGGGGTGACACAAAGATTGACCACCTACTACGGAACCTCATGAAAATAGGTCAACACAAGACCTCAGTCATTGAAGACATCTATGGCTACTTTCTCACAGAAAACAGTGCGGTACTCAATATATGGAATGAATAGTGCAAAGAACTGCACAACTTCCAGTTGATTGCAAACCACTAATTGCAAATCACTTTCTCATAATATGTGAAATTTTAGAACACAAACCTAAGATAGCTTTGTTTGATAAAAATATCTGAAATCTTTTGCCTTTTTTTTTTTTGTGGACAGCTTTAGTATAAGTAGGATGTTTTTTTTCTACTCTTAAATATTTGATTTCTCTAGTGAGTCAAATGTTCACCTCCTACTTCTTAATGCCAATTATTGATGATGTCTTTTGAAGTCACATTGATTTGTTTTCTACAGAGTGATTGGAGTGGGTAGATCAAATGCTCTACATGTGCCACTGTTGATAGTGACTTTTTTAGTAGAATCAGGAAATTGAAACTATTTTCTTTCCTGCAAGGTACCTTATGAGGTAACTTGTTTGGACAGTTATGAAGAAGTGGAATTTAATGTCCAACAGTTTAGAATCAAACAGGCTATCATTCAGACCATTACATTTAAAAGAATTGGATTGTATGAGCATCAGTCGTATTTTCAATGTTTTTTTTTTTTTGTTGAAGATTTCACTTTTTGAATTGAACATAGCTTTACGGTGTGAGCATCAGTAGTGCTATCTGCTTTCTGGAGATTTAACTTTTTGAATAGGTCATAGTCTTATTTGGACACTATTTCCAACTTAATTTACAATACATCTTTATCGTCTACATCTGTTCACAACAGAGAGAATTTCCTTGGTTGGGAGCTCTCATAAACAATAAACTAAACAGAATACAGTCACACCTCACACACCCATACAGTTACACTCTTAACTTAACCCTTTCCCCCAACAATGATAATCAGAGGCATGCACACACATATACATGCACACATCCCTGGTGTATAGATCACGTAGTGGTCTTGTGGAAAGCCAATGATTTTGCTGGCAATTTTGACCACTCTCATCAAACAAGCCTTATCTTTGATGGATAGAATGCCAAAGCACATTATATTAAATGTGACACTGTCTCATTGCTAATGAGCTAAGATGTATGGACACGTGGATGTTTTTTTCTATCAAGGACCAATTCTTTAGTTTTAAGGACGCTGAGCACCAGAAAGCTTTCTTCAAACCACAGATATATTTTCTTGTGCTGAAGATAATACTTTGTGGGCTTAGCAACCAACGCAATATTATCTGCAAACTTAATCAACAATAGCGCACAGTTGGAAAGATCTGTCCAGATTTCACTGGTGTACACATCCCAGCCATGCTTTATTGTGTGCTTTCTACCTTCAGTTTTGTCTCCACCTTGTTTTTATATTCAATCTTTGCCTGCCTTTGCTATTCTTTGTTCAGATCTTTTTACCTTCCCAATATCACCCTGGATAAATGCATGATTCTTAGCAACAAGGCAAGCTTTAAGGTCTTTGCTAATCCATGGCTTATTGTTTGCAAACAGTTTGATCAGTTTTGGTTCCACAATGCAATCTTCAGTTTATACAATACTGGTAGATGTCAAGGATAACTCTTCTGCTATTGAAGTAACCACTTATACAGAATATATAGACAAATGTAGATTCTTTAGCACAACCTATTATGGATGTTTATGTTTTGTTATGCTGTTGGTCATTTGTTACCATGATGAAGTCTTTGTTACTGACAGAATTAAGCATGAGCAACCAAGGAACTAATCAACCCCTTACTGTTTGTACATTTGAAACACTGAAACATTAATACTATTGTACAGGTATATAGTTAGCATTAGCAGCATTATTGTTTAGATCCTTACTTGGCATCAATAGGGACCTAAGGTCCTCATGTGAGTGTTTCTCTCTCTTTCTCTCACATACTCTGCAGTGTCACTGTTTCCTGCAGACATGAGCGGTCTGGTGGCGCAACGGTTAGCGCCTGTCACCAATACAGTGAAGGTTGGCTGCCCAGAGTTCATTTCTCGTCTCGGGCACGCTGTTCTTTCTCTGCACGTGGCATCTGTTTAAAGGGCTGGCTGCCTTGCCGTAATATAGCCTCAGTTTCTGGCACAGCGTAAAACACCATTTCCCCCCCCCCTCTTTCCTGCAGACATGTCTGACACACTGCAGTGTCAGTTTCCTGCTGACATGTCACATTTTTATCCCTTGTAGTGCTGATCCTTTGTGTGGGAAGGGAGCTAGAGAAGAGATTAAGGAAAACTTTTTTTTAATATCTTCATCATTGTATCAGCGGTGGTCAAATTATTTTAAATCTCTTATTGTTAATTTTCACAATGTCGGTAATTTTGTGCAGAATATTTTATATGTCAAACACGCATTTCACAAGTCTGTGCTGTACTCTATGCCACCTTTGTGTTTTGCACCATGGCTTGTGACATTTTGTGCCAACATTCAAATATGTGATGATCTTTCTTTTGTTAAGATTTCTACTTTATTAATTTTGCATTTCAGCTTGCTTTTTAAAATTGTGTGATTTTGTCCAGTTGTCTGGTAATTATACTGCTTTTTTTCTAATTAATTACATTTTTTAAAAATCAAAAACATTGGAATGAGTGAGATACCAGGTGTTATTCTCTCTTGCAATTTAAAAACAGCTACAAGAAATAAAAGCAACCATCCAAGCTAAAAAACAAATCTTTGGATAGAAAACGTGTCATATGGTGGTCAAGTGAGGAGCTTCCTACATAACATGTGTTGTGACTGTTTGTCCACAGTCATTTATAATGCTCATTTCCCTTTTTTTAAATGTCTAGTGTCATTGAAACTAACCTGGAAGGCGTGAGTGCACCCTGACAGTCAATTTTGTCATTTTTGGCATCGTGGATGAAGATTTGGAATGGTCATCATCATCTCTTTGTCTTCCTCCTGTATTCAAAATCTTCCAGTTGTTTTCAAATCCGAGGCTGAATTATGGTCAGAATGCAAGCAGTTTTCAATGCCTGAGGCTGAGTTATGGTCATAATACAAGTATTTTTCAAAGCCACATCCAATGGCTAGCAGAGCTCAGGGAGCTGTTATCAAGACACAGGGAGAAGACTTGAAACTGCACACCATTCACTCCTAATACTAGTCATTAGTAAAACTTGTCTCAGAGAAAAAAATACATGAACATTGTAATGTCTAGTTTGAGGGACGAACCTGCAATAACTAATGGTCAAAATACAACTACTATAACAACTACATGTGTAGTTGATTTTGAAAGGGGAGTAATGCTGCTGACATTGTACAACTATCTGCAAAGGAGGATTTACATTCACCTGAGACATTTATTAATCAGCATTATAAGTTTTTGATTTTAAAATATTTACTGTGGCTTATGATGTAGTAGTGAGTTGACTTCTACATTATACAGACACCTGCATGATGGTGATGTCAAGAGTTTCTACAGTGTTCACATATGCATGGGTTGAAAGGTATGCAGATGTGAGACAACTATATCTGAAATGAAAAATGAAAGATAAGCAACAATTCAGGTGTATGACTTTTTATATAGATATGAAATGAAATATATTCATTCATAGGATCAGTGTAAGCACCACAAATGGGATAATGTGCCTGGATCTGATCTTACATTACTAGAAGCAACATACTGTGGATCTAGTATTGTGGCAGTAGGGGCAATATCTACTCATAATGTGCTGGTTTATGATGAAGCAATATAACTGTACTTATTTGTGATAAGGGTGGCAATAGTCTGCTTATATTTGTGTGTGTGCATGTGTGAGTGGATTATAAGGTTCAGGACTGTTTGTTGTGGTGAGACTAGTCAGAGTCAATCATCTCTCTGTATATATAGCACTTAGAGCATAAAGACAGCCGTTGCACCATTTATGTTTCCTTACACCAAAGAGTTTGTTATTTTTTCTTGTCAAACAGTATTGTTTCAATTACAAAGCATCTTACTACCTAAAGTGACAGAACCTACTTTATGTTTGTCATCCCTTGCAGCTACCCAAACAATTTGTAGCTAAAGCAAAAGTCAGCTGTTTTTCAGAAGAGGGACAGGAATTATTTATCCTTTCAATGCATTTGTTTGGCTGTGTGTACTTCTGAAGCAAATGGGTCCAGTAAATCACTTATGATGACATTAGCAATTGAGTATTTGCCATCTTATTCAGATCTTTTGTACATTTCCTAATCAAGAAGCGGCACAATCACATTAAAAATGCATATCTTCCTCGCCCATACAATCATCAGTTTTTCCTACAGATAAATGCTTGTCACAATCAGTATGGTGCTTTGCTTGTCTTACTGTACCAAACCACAATTCTTTGATTGCTTAGTGTGGTGGTCAGTTCTCCATGACAAGACTGCAGTATTTTTAAAAGGCTTATGATTTTACAATCATGTCATTATTTTACAGCTATGTGTTACATCAGCATGTGTGTGAGAGAGAGAGAGCGTGCTTGGGGCTTGTGGGCTAGCAAAGCACTGTACTAATAATTCTACCTGGAACTTGAGAATTATATATTTATATTACTAACTGTTATAATTAGTGAATGTCAGTATACTCTTAATAACCTGTGACCAGCTATTTTATCTGGTTAAATTTCGAAAAAAATATTGTGTATGTTTGCACTAATAGTCTGTTATTCTTTTGGGCAGCAGCTGGAGTGTGAAAGATATTCAAGCCAACTCAGATCTATGTATTGAAAAAGTGAAGCTAAAATACAATTTAATTTCATTTACATGTTCTGCTATATGCATAGCAGGGATAGTTGAAAATGTGTTGCTAATATTTGCACTTCTTTTTTACTTGACAAAATAGTATCTTCGGAGAAGAAAGGTATATGAAATAGGCTTTTGCCAAAAAAAAAAAAACCAAACAAAAAAACCAAACAAAAACAGCAGCAGTTTGCTTTTCCATTGTTGATAGCAAACAAAATGTGCATGCATCAAAGGTAATTTGTAACCAGACTGATCCACTCCATATCACTAAAAATCACTGCAAATGGGCCAACAGTTAATTGTGGCTTCTAAAAATCTCTGTTGTTAATCATTCCATTTGTCTTTGAAAAAGATGTAAGTTCCAAGGAGAAATTCTTGTAAAATTGTGTTTAGTTAGGTATGCTATGATTAGGTATGCTTCTTGTTGTCAAGAGACTGGTGTGCACTAAGCTCATTAATGCACTCATTCAGACATTTGCATTTTCTTGTCTTCCACAAGAAGACAAACACACCTATCTCCTGCTGGTTCTGTCGACTTTAACACACACATGACAGACTACACTTCTACAACACAACAGACGAATGTTTGGTCTGAAATTGATGAATGTCAGATATTGCCATCAAATCACCTGTTTGTTGTTCGTCGGCACCACCTGCATATTAGATACCAGTTTTGTTTGTACACTTGCAAAGATCTTAAATACACATCCATATGCACATTTGATTCTCACTTGTTAATCACTTACAGACTTTGCAGCAGTTACAGGATCTGGATATATGTCAGATAGTACACCTAGGCCTACACACTATAGAGTATGCGGCCCTATGCTCCTCGAGGAGTAACAAGGACTAACTTGTGTACGATATTCTGTGACAAATAACTTCAGGACAAGCAGTATGAGACTAATAAGACTAATATGATCAAAAGTCTGTCAGATTTACAACTGTCAATTAGTATGAAGATAAAATTTGTTTTTTTCACAGTCATCTTGTCGACAGCAGTTGAAGCAGCGAATGTCTGTTAAGTGTATGGCTTCGTCATTCAGGCCAACATCAATGAGGACATTGAATGCAGCGTTTAGTAAATATGGTGAGCGCGGAATGCGGGTCGCTATAGGATTCCACACTTGAAAAGCATACTTTATTATTGTTAATAAATTGTTTGCTGTTTGTATTTAGCTAGTCGAAATGCCTCACTTGGCTTGCGATCACAATGGGCTTTCGTAATGGCAGTCGCTCCTACGGTCATGTGAATGTGATGCTGCACCGACTGACTGCAGCTTGCACAGCGTTTAATTCATGTTTGCACAAATGGCGATTTCACCAGCTATACATCCCCACCCAACCTCCAACACCACCAAAGTTCCACATCACGCACGTAGCTTTCCAGGAAATAAAAGCTTTGGCAGCGTCTCAGTGTGATAAAACTGCTGGCCTCAGTCCTCGTGGAGGTTCACCTGACAAGTATGTATAGCCAAGTTAGTCGATCTGAGTCTGGACCCCACGCAACTTCCATGGGCGGAGCAATTAAGAGGGGAGGAGGGTAGTAGCAGTCGTATTTGAATCAACCGGTAGGCGTGCAGGCAAGTTTGCCCTAAAAAAGGCCTAAATAATCGGCGTCCAGCGGCACTGTGACAACAAAGGTGTCCAGCGTGACGAGAATGTATAGCTACCTATACTGCCTCAACGCCAGTCCGTCTTTTCCCCTTCTACTCGGCCTGGGACCGCACACTGTACTGCCTTGAAACTCGACGTCATCGTCTAATGTTTTAATTGATTGGTATTTTCCCTCAACAGATACAAAAAATAAGTTTAAAACATATTCCTATCCCCACCCTCAAATAAGTCGCACAAAGGTTGGGCCCCCTCTACGGCCGCGGGTCTGGGTACAGTCGACCTTCCTTGCGTACTGTCTGGTATACATTTGTGTGTGCGTGAGTTGAAAAGCAAAAATTTTTAAAGGATTAGAGTTTACCTGTTACCCAAAAAGACTGTGCCCACCCCTGGTCTAGAATCTATAGATCGACGAGAGGGAGGGGAAGACATGGGGGTCTAAAAGGGAACTTTTTAAAAATATATATACATGTATAAAGGTTGACTAACGTTCTTTACTCTGGGGATTTTTTTATGTCGAGCCAGGGGTACTAAAATTTTCATCCGTAACCATTATTTTCCCTCATTTACTAACCACTCACGTGTAAATAGCTCTATATGTTTAAGTATATTTGTTAGCTAAGACAACGAACTTGTATTACTGGACTGCTGACTGCTGTCAGACTATTTTTTTCCCCCTAAAACGAGTGGGGGGGGGGGGATTTAAAAAAAACTAAAACGAAGCATGAGACTACAAAGCTTCCGGTTTATTCACAGTCTTTTAATACGGCTCGCCGAGACTAACAGTGGAGAACTGCGCAAGAGGCTAAGCGTTGGTCTTGGCAGACAGACAGCAATCCACCTATACACATCCATATGCTAAGACAATGTATATTTATCGCTTTCATTTAGTTGAATCATCGTCTAAATTCTAAAATACTCAGGGAGCGTGCTGTAGAAATGTAATAGCCTCTCTCTGACATCCCTGAACTGCTTTCGACTTCACTTACCAAAATACATGGAAGAAAATCAGACGAGGCCTCTAGAGATACTGTCCAACTCCATTGTAAATATCTGTTTTTCTTAATCACCACTTTTGTACATATTCACCTTCCACTTACTTTGATATTTTACCTAATGTTTACTTCTAATTATTCTTATAGTACTTAATTACTTAATCATAAAAAAATTGTCATTGAGTGCTAGACCAGCATTTGAGAGTGCTCTCCCTGTTGCTCCATCTCTAGAGGCAGAAACCACAGAAGTCAGCGGCCAGCTCGTTCAGCATCTGACGACAACACTTTGAGTTCATGGTACATCTTATCACAAAGGTCTGCCATAATAAGATTCCAAAACAGACAGCGATGATAGAATAATTTACGTCATGAAACTGAAAGTAAAGTATTTGGGGGATGTCCGAACTCTTGAAGTGGCAGGAGAACCACAAGATATTATTCTGGCAGACCTTACAAACATCACAACAGACCTATTTCATCTCCAAAGGTGAGACGACAAATTTCACAGACATAAGAATTTTATATATTAACTGTTGTTTTGTTTAAATTATTGGAGATGTTCAGTTCTGTTTTAAATTGTTTGTTCTAGTATATGATTGAAAATATAAAAGAACGCTTATTTGATAATGAAACGATTTTTTTTAAAAAAATGGCAGGTCAGTTGTACTGAGTCTCAATAAAAAGGACGCACTGAGAGGAGATGAACTTACGCTGGCCCAGCTAGGCATTGTATCTGGTGATCTGCTTTTTGTTCTTGAAGCAGAAAGTCCATCAACATCTCCAGGTATTAGTTCTGAAGAACTCCGTAACATTGATGCTGGCGCTCAAGCAGACAAGCAGGGTTTACCTGCATCAGCATCCTCCTCAGCCTGTGAATCCATTTCCTCCGGCTGTTCTGGTGGTCACAGTTCATCTTTTCTTAGTCCTATAGGCTTGTTACATAGTCACTCTTATGAAAATGCTGGTGTGGGGAGAGAGAACACAGACAACTGCAGTACAGTTGCTAATGGAGGAATCCCAAGGAAGAATACAGAGAGTGACAGCCAAGCAGGGAGAAATGGACAGAGTAAGGATGAAGGAGGACCAGATAACCTCCATCGGCAGCATTTTGTAGATGAGGAGGATGCTAATGTTCCTGGCCCCAGTGCAGCTTCTGCCAGCCTTGAGGGACAGAATGACCCTGCATTTTTAGTACAGTCCCTGCCAGCTCAAGACCCAGAGGTTAATCGATGTCTACAAGAGCCTCTGTTGTGCAGAGAGTCTTCACCCATTGCTGTGCCAGTCATGCTAAGGGACCTTTATGCAGGCGCCCAATGTTGCAAGGTTGCTGATGCATTGTGGGTAGCTGTCCATGCTCTGATGATGGAGGTTGGCCTGAGACCCCAAGAGGTAATGCTTCCAAGCAGTTGCTTTCTTTTTTTAGGCTTAGATACATAATAATGTGTAACTTTTGTAACTTCAGGTTGGAATAAAGAGAGCTTATTTTGTAGATAATTTTTCATTTGTCTTAAGCTCTCTCTCACTTGTTTTCTGTGTGTATATAAAATGATTCATGAATATCTACATTTATGTGGATTCAGTCAAGAACACAAGTTAATGTCTTTATTGACTTAGTGGCTGATTTGATAAAAATCCAGCAACACAAATAATTTTGCTGAAGGCGGCTCTATTTATATCTTCAGGTTGAATATCTGAATTGTATATGAGCCTCAGCTTCAGTGCCAAAAAAAAAAAAAATTCTACACTTATTAGCCAGTTTTTTAAAAACTGCTTTGTAGCTTATTTATCATCTGAGAAGGAAATTAAGCATATATATATTGGGGGACCTGACACTTTCAGTTTTAAATACAGTGTGTTTAGGCTGTCTTATAATCTATTTAACAATAGGGTAAATTGAGAATGATGATTTAGAAACAGTTCATATGAATTTAACCATGTTGCCATAAAAACAGTCCAAATGACAACCAAATTTCAAAATATAGTCGCATCTATGTAGTACAAATTTATTTGCTCCCTTCAATGCCCTCTGTGGCATAAAATTTTCCTATAACATTTATTAATGAATTTTCCATTTTTAATGAATAAAATTGCAAAAAGATAGTAATCAAAACATCACAACTTAGTATCTGGACACATTAGAACAGTTTATAAGCAGTCTGGAAATCTTTATTGGTAAGGGAGTTAATTAAATTTCAAAATAACAGCAAGTAAAATTGAGAAAACTGGCTGAGTAGTCTCTCCTTGTTTTTAAAAAAGCAGAATATTGGAAAAAGTGGAAAACTAAAATGTCACTGTCTTTTAATTCAATTCAATTTCAGCTTTTCCCCACTTATATGGAGGTCTAGAGTAGTCAAAGCCCACATCTTATGAAAATGTAAAAAATTAGCTAGAGAAGTAGGTCACTAGGTAACTTTCAAGCTGTTTTTGCTCTGCCCTTTGAAGGAAGGACCCAATAGAAATATCAAGAGCACTTGGTTTATATTTTTATACAATTTTAATCACAAGTAAGCGTTCACAAGTAAGGACGTAAAAGCCTTCAGTAACTTTAGTTTACAATAAGAGCAATAAATTTAAACTTTTTGTAGCCGATTTTAGTCGTAGTATAAATAGCTTTTATGTAAAACACTGAGATGCTCACCGACTCTGGCATGTTTAGGATGCGAGTCTTTCTATGGGAGAACATTGGAATACAGAGGGATTTTACAAACGCACCTATAGACATACCATTGCTGATGCCAGATATAGCTGCGCTGTGGTTGGCATTCCAATGGGAGGCAGCCTAATTCTTCATGGTCAGTTGTGCAGTATTTTATTAACTTCAGCTCAGGATAGTCATAGTCCTTTTGAGCATTTTATCATATCCTCCTAACAAATTGGAATAAAAAAGATAAATTTAGAAGAAACTCAAAGAAGGTAAGTAGATGTGGAACAAATCAAGGAAAGTAATAGAAAACTAACAATGTCACAGCAAGCTGAAAGTCCTTGAACTGTGGTTGCTAGATCAGCATTACAGAATCCGATCTGTAAATTTTTCTTATTTTAATACCATCTTTTAGAAAACTTTAAAGTATTAAAACTGTTGCAGTGATATTCTGATCACTGATACCCATGAAATTTTTTGTATCAACTGACAGAGAATACTTAGAAGTAAGAAATAGCAAGTGTACTGTTTCCCCCACTTGTTTGGTAGAGTCAGAATATACCTTGTAAAATGTTGATGTTGCATTATAAACTCACTCAGGTGCATGTGTATGTAATGACTGTAGTGTAATGTAAGGATAATTGTGTTGTGCTTTATAGGGGTCATCTCAGGAGACCCTCCTTTCACAACAGAGAAGGTCCAGCTTAGAGTGGCTGACTTTGTATGTGGGAGTGGAGTCAGTAATGGTAAGTGGAACTTGACAAGTTTGCTTTTTGATTTAATACCTTTGTCATGAATGACTGATGTAAGTACTGGGACTGTTCTTTTTTAAATAGTAATGATGGAATAAGATCATTCTTTAAATGAAAATATTAGCTCTTGAATATTATTCCCTTATTTGTTATTGTCATGGTCAGGGCAGGTAGAAGGGGGATAGGGGTAGTGTTCCTCTGTCTTCTTACCCTTCTGCCGTGTGGGTCCACAAATTTTTGGACCTCACATGCAGTTTGGGCCATGCTCACCCCTTGTCCAGAGTCAAAGAGGCTGGTATTTAAGCATGACTGTGAACAGCCAGGGGGCTGTTAGCTGAATAGATTTTTGCTGAGACTCAGTCCCCATGAGAGCTCTGTTTGCCATGGCGAGGAGAGTGGAACACTGTGCTCAAGGGAGGCTGAGACACAGGATAGCTAGAGCAGATGTGAGGAAGGCGACCCGGGACCAGCAAGATGGGTATCGAAAAAAGGTTCTCCACCGCCAACTCGATAGTGGCCACGGAAGAGTACTGTGGAATGGCCACCTACTTACTGAGGGGAAGGAACATTGCTGCAAGGACTAACATCCAGTCGGTGTGGTTTTCGCTTCTCCAGCCGGAGCTGTTAGCCATTCCGTCCCAAGGATCACTGACTTGGAGCAGAAGCGTGAGATGTCATGGGACTTACTATATAAGGGCAAAATCTTACAGCAAGATGTTTC
Organism: Pomacea canaliculata; assembly: GCF_003073045.1. Taxonomy (NCBI): domain Eukaryota; kingdom Metazoa; phylum Mollusca; class Gastropoda; order Architaenioglossa; family Ampullariidae; genus Pomacea; species Pomacea canaliculata. The sequence goes on along the minus strand of NC_037598.1, from coordinate 3,160,152 downwards.
CAGCTTGTTTGTGGTTTTTCTTTTCCCCACTTCGACTGTGTGTTGGGAAGAAACGTTGGGCAGTGCTCTCAGTACATGTGTCATATGGAGTCATAACTGTTCATGCTCTGGTTAGTCAATGCTGGTGCTCAGTGTACGGTGCCATGTGACATTTGAGAAAAGTGATGGATAACTGTGTTATTACATTTATGTTTGTGCACATGAACAGAACTTCATATACATTTTGGGGAGGTTGACTGTATGTGCTTGCATGCATTGCTGGTATTAGTACTTGTGCCTGGATAATTTGTTTTGTATGTGCCTTTTGAAAACATAATTGTTTAATGTTCGTGTAAGAAGTGTCATAAGATTGTTGTTGCTGTTGATACCCTCTTAAATAATTATTTGTTTCTTTGGGAAGGGACACCCAAGCTAAAGCAATCTTGTGTTTTGAAAAGAATGAACATGTCCACGTGTGGTGTGTGACAGTTATTTAGTGCCTAAATTCCATATGTGTGCATGAAACAGTTTGAGTTTTGTTGTAACATGTGAAATAGATAAAATTGTCTGATACAATTTCAGAATTGACATAACTCAGTAGCATAATGATTAGTACATGATCTAGTGTAATGGAAAAAAGTAGAAGGTGGGACTTATTTCACTTACACCAGAAAATTGTGTGCAGTATATATATATATATACCCACACACTTCAGTGATATATGCAATTTATATATGTAATATTATACACCAAATAGGGTAATATTCACTGTAGTATTTGAAATGTGAAAACCACATTTTTAAGAATTGTTGATTTTGATCACATGATCCAATGAGTTATGAACTAGGATGCAAGGCAGAAGGTATGCCTATTTTTAGTTGTGCAGGTGCAAAAAGCAGATATATAGGGTGTACTTTTGTGCATATCATGTCTAGAAGAGTAAGCATAAGCAATTACATAGCCTTTGTCCAGATGTACACAGTGTATATACTATACAATGACCTTTATGGCCTTCATCCAGACGTATGCAGTGCATAATAACCCACATGGCTTGTATCTAGATGTATGCAGTGTGTACCGTAACCTGGAGCGCCTGTCACGCCTGGTAAAAGACATGATATGTCAGCCATTGCTGGCCCAGCTAGCAGAAGGTTGGTAAGCCAATATAGACTAGTTTATCAACATTTGTACAACCTCTTTCCCCTTCCCATGCATACAGTAAACTCATTGCTGTGTGAGGCCTGTCATGCCTCATAAAAGACATGGTCTGTTAACCATTGCTGGCCAGGTTAGCAGAAAGTTCATTAATTGGTATTGGTGACTTTTGGTAACCAAGCCCTTCCTTCATACTTACCCACAGACACAATCAGTTTATTTGATATGTGAGGTCCTTCATAGGTTTAGCTGGATTGTGAGTAAAGTGCTGTATAGGGTTATATCCATGATTGTGAGTAATGTGTCATTAAAAAATACAACTGTAACAAACAAACAACATTTTGATAATATACAGCTATAACAAGCAACATTTTGATAAGAACATACACCTATAGCTAACAAGTTTTGTCACCCAGTCATGTTTTCAAAAGTTTGCTTATAGGACCCTTCTAGACATCACTGGCATAGAATAGCACACAGCAACACTACCTCTGCACCAAATACATGTTGCAATATTTCTGAATGTGCGTTTGTCTATGCGCTGTTACTGTATATATGAATGCTATACATCATATATAGAAAGCCTCTATGTGCTACTATTGATTGTGAAATGCAGGTATGTGATGTTTGTTGCAGAGTGTGGCTATCCAGTCAGTCTTGGACTGCTGTGTTTATCACATGAACTCAAGGTAACCTAAGATGTTATGTTTGTAGGAAGACATGATGGATATGTAGATATGTAAGTCAGACAGTTGATTGGGTGACCAAGCAAACTTTCTTCATTTCTAATGTTCATACATTGTGGCATTTGAATGATTGCTCTGTTGTCTGTGTGGCAGCTGAATGATTGGCAGTATTTCTGATGTTTGTACTCTGTGGCAGCTGAATGATTGACAATATTTGTCATTATTGTGGCAGCTGAATGATTGACAATATTTGTTGTCTTTTTGGCAGCTTTGTGATTGATATTTGTTGCTGATGTTTATACCTTGTGGTAGCTGAGTGATTGATATCTGTTGCTACTGTTTATACCTTGTGGCAGCGGAATGATTGACAATATCCATTGTCTTTGTGGCAGCTGAAGGTACTGAGCTACCTGCCTGCCTGCAGTTTGGTGCGAATGGGGCAGGTGTGTCAGTTGTTTGCCAGCATGTATTGCGACCCCTGGCTTTGGCGTCGACTGTACCTCAGGGAATTTGGCCGTCCAGGTGGGTGGCTGACCAGCGTATGATTTCAAATGAATGATTGTGATTGCGTGCACTCTGCCACAAAAAGGCCAGGGCATGCTGAGCCATGAAGGTAAAAAGGAGACTCTGTCAGTGAGATGAGAATATTGACAATTTTATAATAGCTTTTTCCCCACATTTCTTTTAACTCAAAGATTTTATTTTTTGCTAAATCGGTTAAAAATATTAGCTCCTATACCTTACCTGGATTTTATGGTCATCAGTCACTTTTATCCCCAGTTCCCTATCATGCAGTGAAAGATTTTTAAAATAGTTTTTTTTGAACCAGTCTTTTTACATGTGTCCCTGGACACTCCACAGACTAAGGACACAAGCAAACGTTGTGTCCCACATGTGTTCTTTCTCACAACAAATTACCAAGACCTCTACATGGCCTTTACTTTTTCTGTTAATCGGGAGCTTTGAATATCTTTTAGGGGAAGGCTGGAACTTTTCTAGGAGCACACAAGAAACTCAAATGAATACCTCTCTGCTCTAATAAATACTTCTCTAATAACAACCGATCATGTATAACACATCAGTCACATAAGCTACTCTCAACCTTTCAGTCATAGAACTTCTACATACAAAAGTTCATCCTCCTATTCCATACGAATTCAAATCTCCAAAGTCTACAGTTTCTTGAATAATAAAAGATCACACTTATGTACAAGCAAAGTCCATGTCTGATCACACGTCAACACACACTTGAATAATATCCTGCACAGCTGGTGCTAACTGGGCAGACATATGGGACTGAGAAGGGTGATGTTACAACTTTTATAATCCTCTTTGTGTCCTCAAGTGGTTCCTGGAATCCTTACCATTCAGTGAATACTCTTATCAAATATAACTTCTTCTCTTTGTCACAAAAAGGAAAAAAAACAAGACCAATAACCAATATCCAATAACCAACTTTATTTGTCCCAATGGGCAGTTGAAATGGGAGGTGTGCTCTGTTTTCAAAATATATATATAAAAGTCATTACAATCACAATGCAACGGTATAGAGCTACAGACTTCTTTACAATTACAAAATTTCCTACCAAATATTAAGATTTCACATTATTCTCTCCCTGTATCTTTCTACTTCAACGACTTGCTTGGGAATGACAAAAACCGAGTTCACATGAACACTTCATTTTGTCATGCTTTCTTTCATAATTCATGCTTACTATCATTCATTCCTAATAGCATACAGCCAAGGGTGACAATCCATGCTTCTTTTTAAAAAAAAGAAAGAAAAAAAAAAGGTGGTAACCCACATTTCTAACAAAATGTGTACATTTTAGCTTGAGGCATCAAAATATCGGTATTTTTGTCATGCGCGCAGCTTTCAAGCATCTAATCTATCTCATTGTGTCTTGGACATTGTTATATGGATATGTGGTCTTCAGAAATTGTTCTTATTTTCAGCTGAAGGTACCACTAGTCTGGCCAACGACTGGTATACCGTAAGTATCAGCATCTTTGCCATGTGGGCTGTAGGTGTTGCATGCCACCATCTGTATGAATGGATATAATAGAGACTTTTATAAAGCATTTCAGGACCGGATGCATGAATAATAACGTTTCCAGTCCTTATAATCTAGTGTTTCAGGTTATCCACATACTCCATATTGATACTAACCAGTTAGACATCTACACTTTTATCTTCTGCGCAGCTCTTCAAGCAAAAATGGCGAGAAAGACTTCAGCGGTCAAGGGCCATGACACGAACACATCCAATCCGGCCATACTGGGTGGGTCCTTACCCAGTGCCCTTCACTCCACTTGTGCCACCACCTTATGCTGAGGGGATCATAGGGGGTGACTATGACCTTAATCCTGAATACTCTTCTGGTAAGTATAGGGTATTTGCTTACTTGTGTAAATAAGGATACAGTTACGGTAACTGTAATTCATACATTTTAAAATGCATTTCTTAAACTATTAAATCTTGTATTCTGCAGAAAATATTCTGTTTGTTCTTTGGTAGCAAATCTGAGTCAAAGAGGAGAAGTGGGTGGAATGGAGAAACCTTTTATTTTGGGTCACAAGACTCTCCCCCAAAATTAAATCTTTACGTATACAAGGTTGCAAAAATAAGTCAAATATACATAGAAGAAATCTGTAGGGAATTAAAAATATTACCAGTGACGTATATGTGAACAAATGAAAGCTGTCCACATCATGATGTTAGACTGAATGTGCATATTTTTCAATGCAACAAAACCCTGATGGTTAGTTATTTTTCTATTAAAATAATTCATGGCAGAATAATTCCTGGGCAGTCTAAGGCTTTCTTCTTTTATGTAATTATTCTTGCACAGCATGATGCACTGTGCAATACAACTGTATGGTAATCTTGTGGAAAGGTTTTAAAATTTACAGAGGAGCATAGTTAGGACTCAAATGCATGAAGAAAAATTGTTGGGTGGTTATCAGAAGTGCTACAACCATGTTTTTAGAACTTGAGGAGTGGAAAGCCTACTGATCAGAGGATCAGTCCGAAACAGAACTTGGGGAGTGGAAAGCCTCTTGATCAGAGGATCAGTTTGAAACTGAAAGTGCACACTAGCCAGTTTGATATCCTTGTGTCCCAGCATACTACCCCAGGTAGCCAGATGTAGACACCTGACATCAAAGAATGTTGGGGAAGGCAGCAAAGAGCGATGGGACACTGATAAAAGCTGGTCCTAATATGAGGGCTGCAACATCCAGTCATGAAACTCCCTTTTCCTTATAGGGCCTTTTGTTTCCATCATTCTGTTTATATTACATCAGTTAAGCATGTACCTTTATGAACATGATAATACTTGTAAGGTTGTTGCCAATAGCACCGTCCATTCCCTGCAAAGCCAGTCTGTACCTTTTGTTCATGTCTTCTTAACTCAAGTTGCATCATTTTTTTCCAGGTATTCCACATCCTCTCTTTGGCCGACTAGGCAGTAGGATGCCATTTATACCTCACCCTCGCTTCGATGATCCGTTTGGATTTGGTCCACCCCCTGACCAGCCACCAGGTTTTGGGCAGCATTGTGATGAGGCACTTGGGTTCGGGCAATTAGCCAGGTCAGCGTTCGGACCTCGCCGAAACCGTGTGTTCAACCTGCCCAGAATGTCACGGTTCTGAGCTGATAGAGTTCGATGTACATAATGGTGTAGAGGCATGAAGTTTGGGCTTGTAGACTGGTAGTCAACATCCCAGAGATTTGAATTCTGCAGGCTATTATTTACATTTCACGTGCTTTCTCACACATACCTTGTATATGTCAAGGCAAATATTTGTTCATAATTTTAGTCACTCTCCACAGTGCTTTGTCGGGTGCTGTTACTGTCTAGGTGATGTGACAATTGTAGTAGGTCTGTGTGGCACCCTTCCTTCTATAGCTGGTGTGACCTGGATGCATGCTGATGGGTATGAGCACTTGTTCAGATGTAAGAAGTGTATTGTTACCTTATGTGCATCTGATCAATGTCACTGGCCGGACGAGTTGATTTTGTAGAAAGCAGCGTTCAAGCTATAGGCCAAAATTAATCTGGCAGATGCTGGATCTTGGAAAGACAAGGTCAACACTGCTGCTTTTGTGCTGTCTACCCTTAGTGCAATGCATGTAATGTGAACTTAATATTCCTTTAAATTGTTAAGTGTTTTAAGTATTTAAAAGTAAATTTTGTTTTATCAAAAGAAAATTGTACAGGCAGTGAAGGATACACTGGGACAATTGTCACTAGTGGATGAGCAGCAACTTCAATAAACAAAATGATTGTACCTTTCTGGAAATGTAAAAAATTGTGCTCTTATATCAAACTGCCTTAATAATATGCACAAGATTGGGCATAAGTGTTACTATATAAGTGTTATGAAGTACCTAACCTGTGAGAGCTTATGTTTAGCTGATGCCAAAACTTTTGTATTTGATATCTGCATTTATTGAGGTATAGGTTTATTCAGAATACTGTAAAGTTACTCCCAAGTAGCCAAGCATGAGGCACATGCTCTGACAAGGGTCGTGAACAGAGAGCGCAACACCATCATTCTCTTGCAGGAGTCTTGCGAAACACAGCACATCCAAATGTTGTTTATCCTTCAAAGTGACCAACACAGAACTTATCGATGCTTTTATAATTATACAATAGGTTAAAAAAAAATAGGAGGAATATCTACTAACAGGATACAGAGATAATGACATCCAGCAATGTCAGACCAGAGGGGAGAGACTAAAATCCTTTAAAAGAAGAGCAACTGAATAACAGCATTTTGATCTGGGTGTACAGTGTAATACTAGCTGAATGGCTAAAGATTAGCTGAACTGCCGTGCTGCTATTTTATAAGCATTTAACCCTTTGAGTAATTTTGAGCCTTCTGCCCGAGCTCCTGGGCCAAAATTTTGACTGTGCAGACTGGTTCATTTTCAAAATGAATGTCTGTGGCCGAATCATCCGATTCAAATTACTGTCAGTGAGATAGAATCATTATCATACTCTACTTCTGACAACTCATCCAGCATATTATTTGCTGCATTGTATACACTTAATTTTGTGCATGTTTTGTCCCTGATTTCACCCCCGATGGGCCAGGGTGAGGCTCTGTACACTGCATGCTATAAAAAAAAAAATTGATCCAATATTATCCAAAACACAGTGAAAGGGAGCAGCCACACTGCACTAAATGTACTGATGTCAGAATGGTATGGCTTCTCTTCAAGGTGCAAAACACAAGTGTTACACACTATTGTACCAGTGGCTAGGCAATAAGTCATTTCTCTCTACCACCGGTAAAGTGGTGAGAGCTCAAAGGGTTAAGGCGAGAGACAGCTAGTAGTGTACTATGTACCTGCCCACTGGTCAGAAACAAATCTGCATGTGACGTTTGGTGACATGATGGATATATAGTCAATTTTTTTGAAACGAAGTGAAAATTAACTCTTGCTAGACAATAGTAAATGCAAGGTGAAAAAGAAAAGACAAGAGAAATCTGAGCTCTCCTATCTTGTCTATGCTTGTATTCATTGTAAACAATACATGCTGCTGCAAAGTCCATCCTGTAATTGTTAGCTATTTGTTACTGTCTGTTGCATCTGAAAATGTGCTCATCTGTGCAAACATAGGTGTGATACACACCAATTTATGAAAAATATGAACATGAAATATGTCCTTCATTTAATGAACATAGTCACATAAAAAATATTTAGGAATAGTTAACTATAAGCAAAGTGGAACATAGTTTCAATCTGACAATTCAGATGCAGGTTTGTAATAACTCTTTGCGAAACAATTTGCTTTGGCTTTGATGCTCCATCCTTTCACACAACTGACTTGGTTCAGAGAAATCACAAGATTCAGGAAGAGATTTCCTTAGCTTGACGGGTGATGCGAACCCAATATCAGATGTAAAATAGCTGTTTCTGACATTTAGTACAGTGTTGACTTTATGATCAGACATCAGGGGCAATCAGCCACCATCTATTCATACAAAGCTTGCAAAACACAGCATTCCCATCCACAACAGCTCACCAATGCCCTAATTTTGCTGGCTTTTTGTTTTTTTTTTTTTTATATATATATGTAAACAGAATTCATCTCCAAACTTCCATCAACAGTCACCACCCTATTCTCTTAGTTGGCAGCATTTAGTGAATTCTCAGCACTGGTGTCCATAGAAGTGCTAAGTGCCAGACGGAATATCAAGGAACTAGGTGTTGTGATGTCAGCTACGTACAGCTCCTGACCACTGGTTAGACCCAATTCTGGGACACAAGAACAACTAAATAAAAACCATAGAGATATAAATATAGATAAAATAGGGTGATGAAAAATGATGCTTAAGTTTTATATTTTCGTCCATCTGTCGCTTAAGTATTTTGGCTTGCTATATTAAGAGTCCTGCCATGCTGATCTCTTGCCCTCGTCTTTGAAATGAACATTTCTCCAAAAAACAAAAACAAAACTGGAAGCAGTCTATGGTTTGTATAAAACATAATACATCCATATAATGCTGATAATAACAAAATGTACACAATGCACACGAGCCTACAGCATGATTTACAAACCATGCATCTATGTAACAATGCACATGAGTCTAAATAAGGTACATAACATGTCTATATGTACAAAACACACACATCTATATGTACATCATGCAGACAAATCTACATCACAAAACTGCTGGCCTCGCACCCAGAAAAGAATACAAACCTTTAAGTGTCTTCTTAAGGTTACCACGTGTTTTCTCTTCAATGGATTTTACTGTCTGCATATACAAGGTGCGGTTTTTGCCATCTATGGACGTAGTAATGCCTGGGGATTTCATCTGGCTGTCAACAAAGAATGGTACACCAGTCTTAAGCGGCAGATATTTAGCAGTCATCTACCTCTTCAGGAATTTTAAATGGGAAGAAAAATGCTGGTACTTTGGAGTTATCTACCAAATACAAGATTTAGCATGAGTAGCAGGAAATGCCTATGGTAAATATTTTGCTAAACAAAACTTTAAAAAAAAAGTTTAAAAGAAAAATGCTTTAAGAGCCTGATTATAAACATGGCTAAAGTAACAAGATGACACAAAGCACAGATGGTGTTCTCTGTTAATAATAATAATAAAATATTAAGCATTTCTCACCAGATAGTGCTCTGGTAAGTAATAATAATAAAATATTTATTATTATTAAGCACATCTCACTAGACAGTGGTAAGTAAAAATAATGAAAATAAAATAGTTGGACCTCACTAAGTTGACCTTCCCTATCTCGAAAACCTCCCTATGTCGAATTACTTGTTAGTCCCCAGCTAAATTCCCACAAGACCAATGTATTTTAGATCTCAACTCAAAGACTTTTTGGCTCCCAACTTCTGTTAGTCAAATTTTCTTAGGCCTTTAGGCTATTTTGGGGCTACATGTGTTCCGGAAAACCAAGAAAATGGACACAAATTCTTACATTAATGCATTCCACACAGGATTAAGTGACTCTCTGCAGCAGGACCTCTATTTTGAGACCAAAAATGATCTGGACAAAAAAAAAAAAAAAAAGGAGTGGCTGGAAGAAGGGGAACTCATCAGCATCCTTTCCGGGCTCTGACTCGAGTCATAACCAACTGGGTGGCATCTAACATTTCTATATAGTCTCAAGAAAGACCTTTTTAACACATTTTACTTTCAACTTTGTCAGTCTCTTATTAGGACTACTGGTGCCAATGTGTCCTTTAAAGACTTTGTCGAAGTTGACAGTGCGGGGAATGTTTGTGGAGAGCTAATGGACGCTGATATTATTGTTGAGGTAGCAAACAAGGAATAAAACGAAAAAGAGAGTGGGGATGAGGAAGAAGATGGCAACAATGTTTATACTCAGCCAGTCCCTCAAGTCGAAAAGCCAGCAAGGCAGGCTATTGACACACAGTGCAGACCTTTTGGAATCTAGGCCAGATCTTGAGGAAAATGTGCTTCGGTCCTTGACGAGATTGTCAAGCGAGATACCAAACAAAGTTAACAGACATTTTTCTCTAAAGGCAAGATGTTTCATTGCACTGTTCGATAGTACATATTGTAGATACATAAAATGGTATGTAACCTACATGTATACAAATAAAACGACAATGGTTATAATAAAATAGGAAAAATACTGTCCTTGATTAACCCATGCCAATCACACCATTTTCCCCAACTCAAAAACTCCGTAAGTTGATTTTTTTTTTTGGTGGGGGCTCCTCTTTTAGTTTGACTTAGCGAGGTCCAACTGTATTATTATTAAGCACATCTTATAAGACAGAGCTCTGTTAAAAAATAATAGTAAAATTATTATTATTAATCACAACTCACCAGACAGTGCTCTCTCCTAAGAAAGTAAAATATTTATTAATATTAATGCTATTATCAATCACAACTCACTAGACAGTGCTCTCTCTTTAATAACAATAAAATAAAATATTTATTAATTATTATCGAGGACATCTTACTAGACAGTGCTCTCTGTTAAGTATGTGATGACATCCTGTAGCTTGTCCTCCTCGCAGAAGCACAATGCTTGGGGCTGAAGACTACACCTAGACAATCCTCCTGAAAATGACTCATGCACATGAGCATCCGTTGCCAGTAAATGATTAGGTAACTCAGAATCCTGTTCTGCATCTTACAAAGCAGAAGTTTTTTGTATGGTGTGTTCTCTACATGTAAGCATTACAATGTGCCGTCCCTTTTTTCTGGTCAATAGATTATTTTTAAAATAAAACTTTATAGCAACTCTTCAAAATCACTCTTGTCACATATTATTTGCAATGAAAACTTTGTCCTCTTATGACGCATTAAATAACATTTGTGATAGTTTCATGCCAGTTCTAACAAAAGTTTAAAAGTCCTACTCCATGGGAAGCTGTTGAAAACAGTATCTAATATCAAAGTATCATAGCATAGATTGTCTGTGGCTTTCTGCCTTGTTCCTTAAGAAATGGACATACAAGATCAAAGCTTTTGTTGACTAAAGGTGTCCATATTTGGCTACATTTTTTTTAGCAGTCTGTGAATTTTGTACTATTCACTTCTACGGTTGTTATGCCTCTAGGAAATTCGCTTTGTAAACACTTGTTTACATGATTTAATAGTTTAGTTCTGCTTGAACTTCTTTACCAGGATGCCTCAATGAAAAAATCGTACAATAAAAGATCATATTTTGCATCCATATTCTGACACCATTGATTGGGGTGATTTCCCTTTTGCTAACTGGCTGAAGATGACTTTTTTCCCATAAGCTGATCTCCACCTGGCTTAATCGTCTATTCTTCCTAAGAGAAACTGGCTATTTGCTACACTGTGTGCAGTTGTGTCGCATAACTGCTTTACTTTTGTCTTTTGTTTCTTCATTGGACTGTTATTTGATCTTCCTGTGCAGTGCACTGAGCTCGTCTTGTTGACAGGGAAGCACTCTATACAAGTACACTCTTATTACTGTAAAGCACTTTGAGTCCTGCTAGGGCAGAAGAAAGGTGACATATAAATGTGCTTATTACCAAAGATGGTCATCCATTTGTCCATAAAATATTTGCTGCATGGATAAAGTTTTACTTTCAGAAAATTTAGTGAATCTTCTTCTTCTTCTTGTCCTCTTCGTGCATCAGGTTGCACATAAGGCCTCGACCAGAGTCCGCCACTGATGATGATCGGCTGAAACCCGCTCTAGGTGACCCCATGTCCAGCCCTTTCCTTTTATCTCCCTTTCCACTGTTCGCCTCCAAGTTTCCTTTGGGCGGCCTCTTTTTCTTCGGCCGTCTGGAGTCCATCGCAGGGCGACTCTGGAGAGGTCTGCTGTCTGCTGGTGGAGCACATGTCCAATCCATCGCCAATGCCTTCGTTGAACTTGTGTGGTGATGGACTCAGTTCCAGCCCTTCGGTGGAGTTCTTCGTTGGTGATCTTATTTGGCCAAAAGATGTTAAGCAGGCGCCTGAGGCATCTGTTTTGGAAGACATCAAGACTCTTACAGATGGATTTAGTCATCTTCCATGATTCGGATCCGTAAAGGAGGGTGCTGATCACAGTTGACTGGAAGATTCTCAGCTTGATCTTCTTACTGATGTTTGTTGCCTTCCATGTGCTCCCGAGTGAGGCGAAGGCGTGGCTGGCTTTTGCCAGTCTGGCTCGAATCTCCACCTCCGCATCCCCGGTATTTGACATTTTGGACCCAAGATATGTGAAACTGTCAACTTCCTCAATCTCTTCTCCATTTAGTTTGATGCTGTCTTGGACTCTGGCGTTCACTCTCATACTTTTCGTTTTCCTTGCACTGACCTTCAAGCCAAGGTTCTGAGAAGGCATTTGTTTTTTCTTGCATGTCTTGGTGGCGATGCGACAACAGGGCAATGTCATCAGCAAAGTCCAAGTCTTCCAGCATTGTTGTTGCTGTCATAGTCATGGACCATTTGATCCCTCTCTTCTCACTGTCGGTGGAAGTCTTCATGATCCAGTCCATGGCCAGGATGAAGAGGAACGGCGACAGAATGCAGCCCTGCTTCACCCCAGTACTGACGTTGAAGGGGTCTGTGAGCTCCGTGTCACAGACAACCTGGGCTTTGAAGTCGCTGAACAGCATTGCAATGACATGAACAAGTTTTGCAGGGACTCCGTAATGCCTCAGGATCTTCCATAAAGACTCTCGGTGAATGCTGTCAAAAGCCTTCTCCAGGTCTATGAAATTGATGTACAGCGGTGTGTTCCACTCGTTGCTCTGCTCTAGAATCTGTCGCAGAATGAAGATGTGTTCGGAGCAGGATCGTCCAGGACGAAATCCTGCTTGCTGTGGTCGGAGGTCTTTCTCAAAAGTTGTCGTCAGTCTTGACAAAACAATCTTGCTGAAGACCTTGCTGGTGAGGGAAAGAGTAGTGTTATGCCCCTCCAATTATTGCAGTCACCAAGATCTCCTTTCTTGGGTAATTTGAAGATGAGCCCTGTCTTCCACGCAGCAGGGAGCTGCCCTGATTCCCAAATTTGCCTGAAGATTTCAGTCAGTATGGGAGCTGTCACATTCACATCTGCTTTCAACATCTCTGCTGTTATTCCATCTGCCCCTGGTGCTTTTCCGCTCTTCATTGTCTTGATTGCTGCTGTCACTTCTTCCAGGCTTGGCGGGTCTGTGCAGATGTCGAGGTTTATAGCTGCTGGCTGGATGTCTGCAAGCTGAGGGGGATCTGGTCTGTTCAGAACTGACTCAAAATGCTCCCTCCAGCGCTGTAGTTTTTCTGCCTCTCCCTCGATAACATTACCACAAATTTAGTGAATAGAACCCAGTTTTCTCCTATGTGAGAGATAGAAAAGGATTTCAATAACACCAACAGGAAACCCTAAAAAAATAAAAAAGAAATGTGGTGTTAATTTCATGTTGGTGAAGAAGACAGAGGAAGCTTTTGCACATTTTTTTCCACAAAGTACTATCTCTGAAATACTACCATTAACTCTCTTGGAATACTGTCACGTTAACCATCAAGTATGGCTCCAACTGTTTACAGTATCCTTCATCCACTGCTTTACGTTCTGTGCCTGTACATATCTCACCATCCACTATCTGTTCATTTATCATTGCTGGCCTGCACAGCAAGTGCGATCTTGGTCATGGTGCTGTGCATTACAAATACCCATTATTATTATTACGTAGAACTGTCAAAAACTGTATGCAGTTTTTCATCAGAACAATCCTGTAAGAGTTGTAAAAGTGACCAAGGCAGATTTCCATCAGAACAATCCTGCGTCCTTTTCCTGAGTGCATGTTGAGCTGTAAGATGTTACATGTACTTTTTCATCAAAACAATTTCATGATACCCATATGACCATTACACAGAGATGAAATAAGAACAGGTTGCATTGCATCAGAGAGAAGTTCACACCTCGTGTAAACTTACCCGTTTCTGTGCCTCAAATGTGTAAGTGTATACACCCTCTATGTCATTGAAGTTCATGTAGTTGTTCAGCGGCTGACAACAACTGTTGTGGAAAACACATGAGGTCAAGCACACTCAACAGCCCTCCAACATAGAAATCAGCTTCTGTACAGAGGCAGGCAAGCAGACAGGTGACTACATAAAGGCTACAGGAGTAGGTTTGACCTTTAGTCTGGTAGGAAAAATACTTCTGGTCGGGAAACTTTTGGAAAGCTGCATTTTTCTTTGAGCTATGGTAAGATATCTATGTGAATTCATAATTAAAGCATGCAAACAACAAACTACAGTCTTGAAGGAGATGCTTCTCTTCAAGACTAACATAAAGGGAACTGAATCCAATTTTTATAATAGCTTTCAGACACTGGACATTTACAAATCCTTATGTCACAGATATTTACATGATAAACAACTGAATTGATTTGGTGGGAAAGGGTGGTTATAGGTAGTAAAAACAATACTATAACTACTGTTCTCAGGGCTAAAAATTAGTGAAAAGAAATGTAAGAATCACCAAGACTACCTTGTGGCCAGCTTGAAGACCTCTGTAGCACAAGCCGCTGAAACAGCAATGGGTAAACAAATTCTAGCAAACCACTTTAAAGGTTTCACAAAAATGGGCTATAGTTTTAGTACTAGAACTAAAATTTTTAAGCTTACAGAAAGGACCATGTTTAGACAATGCATAACATAGCAGTCGATTCCTATATCTTTGTCAGCTGTTTGGTTTCTTACTCTTTCTTGCCACTGAACACCCTCCTACAGGATGGTAAGAGTGTTGTGCTGGATCACATAGCCAGACTAGACATGCTTGTGCTGCATCACTCTTGCCAGAAGGGGTTTTAGTGACCAACCAGGATGGCACTCTTGAACTTTTTCAAAACATGCCATAACACTTTGTGAAAGACTGTCAATGCTATATACAAAGAAGAGATCCCACTGACATTACAGGGGCTTTATCAGGATGCAACAGTTGAAGACTTGTTCACAATTGTGCTCCTGATTGGTCTGCAACTGGTCTGTTTTTCTTCTAACAGTTCCTCGGCAATGATCTTGAGGTGGTTTAGGATGCCTTTGATCATCCCTTTCTTCCCAATATCTGCAGGTCTTCATAGACAATGATTAGTTGTTAAAGACTAATTCTCCCCTTCGACTCAACTGAGACATTTGAAATATATAAGTAACTACAGCTCATATAAGCAAAGTCAAAGTCATCAGCCTACCTGCAATCACAGCATTGGTAGATGCTACAGCTGGTATAATTCTCTTCACCACACCTGTTTAGAGCCAAACAGTTTTGCTATTATGTCTCAATTATTGATCATAAAAAAAGAAAACCCAGACTGTGATAAAACTTCAATAAACTCTGCTCATATTCCACCCGACCTTCAAATAAAATTTAGAAGCAATTGCCATAAGACAGTAGAGATATAAAGATTATTAGGGTCTGAGGCTGTAGGAATGATATCCACGAGCCACTTTTAACACAATGAAAAAATTAATATATCAGAAGAAAAGAAACACGTAAATAATGGCAATATCTCCAGAAGTGGGAAGGCACATTCTAACACCATAAGTGGTTAAATCTTATTCATTTACTATTATGCTATGCTAAGTCTTTTCCTATTACGATGATACTGTGCTCAATCTAATTCGATCACTATGATCCTATTCAGGTACCTTGAGTAAGTCGGTATGTGATGCCAGTTATTCCATACTCTTCTGCTCTCTCCTCTGCCTTTTTCATGATCCAACTGACATGCAACGGATTGTCACCATCAATGGCCACACCTGCTGTTTGTGCACACATATTGATATATGAGGTGAATAATCTTAGAACCGTGTACTTTAAAAAGCATCTCAAAAGAAACACATTGTCAGCATTCTCCATGTCTGTTGTTTTCTCAGCACTACTTAATAAGAACCTACTTAATTCTGTGAAGTCACAGAATGTTATTAAAAGACAACAGTAAAAGCAAAACCTCTTTGCATTGTCTATATGTGTATTTAATTAGTCCTCTTTTATCAGTCATCAGTACTGTTGTTTATCCTTCCGTCCTCCTATGGTGTTCATGTCTCATTCTTGTCATGTCTATCAGCCTAGGGGTTAGGGAGATCAAAACAAATCAATAAAAAAGTTGTGTATTTCAGCTTTTTAACTTATAAAAGGCATTCATTTTAAATTTTATGCAGCTTGCCTAAAAGCTTGCGAACAAAATGAAGAGAATACATACTTAATTAAAATTTCTAAATACGCTGCAAGTGCTAGCTGATAACTGCTTACTTACCTCCAAATGGCTCTTCTTTTGGCCATAGTAAAATGCGGGCATACTCAATGCAGTGCTCTGGAAGACGTGGTGTATGTGCAATGGTACACAATGGGAAGTTAATCTTACAAAAACAAATGAAAAAAATGCAGATACATTCTAGAGAGCATAAAACATTTTGCTACTGACTAGGGGATAAATTTCTGCATCTAAATAGATTAACATCTCCCCAAAGCCAGAACTACCTATAAAAAGTAAGGAAACAGCTTTTCTTGGCCCATGCAGGTTTAATTAAAAAAAAAAAAAAATCATGTGAAAGTGTGTGAAGATGTAAGGTGAATCACCCCCTGGAGCAGGGAATAGGTCTACAATATAACAGTCCACATTACTGGAAAAAGGCTTGCAGTCTCACTTCGTAACTGCAGCAACATCGCATCTTTACCTGAGGTGGATAAAGGTCTAGTGTGCACTCTATGCAGGCTGTGATGCCAGGCAGAATGACACGAGCATTGCCTTTGAGACCTTCAGTTCCGCCATCCACCAAGGGGATTACACTGGTCTGATCCACCTCACCATTCTCGTACTTCAGCAGGCTGAACTGCTCAAAGATATCACCATTAAAATCCCTAGTAGTACAAGCATGATATTGCAATATAATGTCATCACTAAAAGTCAGTCAACAGCAGTGCTCACATGGAATTTCTATATAATATATATTGTCATCCAGACATGGAGATCAGTCCACAGAGAGGCGGAGACATCTGGCATGACATGGTCGCAACTGGAAAGGGACGCCAAGAACCGGGTCCGATGGCGGGGTGTGGTTGCGGCCCTATGCTCCACTGGGGGCGAATAGGATCAAGAAGAAGAAGAAGGTATATTGCCATCACTAAAAATTGGTCAAAATCAGTGAACTTGTCATCACTCTGCACGTCATCAATAGAAGTCCAAAGTGAACTCTGTATAATGTCAACACTCCAAGTTAAAAAGTCACATGCCTTCAAAATAATAATTACTACATTAAGGTCACAGGATAAGTACAGGTAAGTTTATACAGTAAGGCCCTGCACACATGATCAACACATACTAACATTTTTTGTGTAAACTTAACTGTGTGTTTAATAGTATGCCCCACATTTCTATAATGCTTCCTTTACACACATACTTATCACATATTTTCTAATTAAAAAAAAAAAAGGTTCAACAAGAGACTAGTAAATAAAGCAGTAATATTAGCATCAATTTGTCTTTTTCCTGATTAAGAAGGAACACAGAAACACAACTATCAGAAAGAGTCGCAATGAGTCATAAACAAAGGAACTATTTATGCAAAAGCATCTCACAGTGAGATGCCATGTAATGGGGTCACATGCTGCAAAATATAACATTCATTAAAATGGTAGATTTAGTGCAAAATTGGAATTCACATTTTAAAATATTTAGTAGTTTTTCAGACGATGATCATATAAGTGAATTCACAAAATGTAGGTGTATGGTGGGACCTCATTATATAATGTAAACATGAAACTGAATATTTAATGTAGAAACTGCCTACCAGCATCCCATTGATCCATCGCCGCGCCACAATTGAGTCCAATCCACACACCACTATATGGAACCCTATATATGATAAAAACAACATACTCTGAAGACAACGTTAGTAGGGCTGTACACTTACCTCCCCTGACATCCACAGAGGAAACCCCATGGGAAATAATTTACAATGGCCATTATGACAATCTTTACTGTGCAATTTATAAATTTTTCCTAAACAATCCAAGCTGGGAAAGAACTGTCAAGAGTATTATGTTCCCTGCATCTACTGATGATAGAGATAAGCCAGTCTTTAGGATGCAAACAAAAATACTTTAATAACAGCACAATCCCACTAAAATCAAGCTGCAATTGTAGCATAAATTTGACCAGACAAAATTGACATTAAGAAAAGGTGGTGATGCCATCTCTTTGTCAATACTTGTGCTTCTTACATTGTTGTCGGTTTGTTTTTGGCCTTTTTTTATGCAGCACACTGAGCATGCATCCCCACCAAAAAAAAAAAAAAGTGCTTCTTACAAATTATTATGCTTGGTATTGCGCCAATAGCACCTGACTAGGCTTCCATCAGAGAATGTTTGTGATCTTACATAATCTGTATGGACTGGCCATCCCTAAGAGAATGATCACAATCTTACATAATCTGTACTGACCTAAACTAGCTGGGGGATCACATGCAACAGCAAGCCACTTTCTTGAGGAAAAAAAAAAGCAAGAACAAATCAAATAAAACAGAAGGGAGTGATAACGTACCTCTGTAGAATGACTCATCAAAATCCTGAATCTTGGCATGATGTCTAGGGCAGGTTAAGAACAGGTCCAGCTTTAGTAAAATATGTTTGAACATGGAAAGAAAGTCTATTTCAAAATTGTTTTCACCCAATATCCCACTCACTGATCTGAACATGCTAACAAAAAACTGACCCGTCCACCCACTTACACTCTACAGTGTCAGGAGATAAGGATACGGTGTCACTTTACAGCCTGGAACACGAGTGTTGATGAACCTTGCTGCAACATCAGCCTTAGAGCTTCCCACATCTTTTGGCCTTTGAACAGAGATAATCTTGGCTGACTAAAATATTAGAGTACTTAGTCTCATCATCTACCAAGCACTAAGTAGAGCATTGCAATCAATATCCTGAGGTAAAGTGCACAATGTTAAGCCTACTGATCTACAAACAGCAGCACTGACCAACATCTACCATACTGTTCAGTCTGTTTAACCACAGCACATCCAACACTTCACTTTACTGATGCAACAAACTTAACATACTGATCAGTCCAGACAACCCTTGTACATATAGAAAAGTTTGCTGTGCTGCACAGCTAAGACAAAAGGAAAATGGAAGAAGGAAATACAAATGGCACTTTCAAGTGACATCTGATGCCACCAATTATAAGACATACAGTAAAACACACACACACAGGTCTCCAGCCCCAACTAACAAGTGCTAGCCTCGCTCACTCTCTGTACACCAACTCACCGAAAAAGAAACTGCCGATTTAGATTTGAGACGTCAATTGTATCCATATCAATGACGTGGACATCACGGAAGCCAAGCAAAGCCTGCAAAATAAAAAAAAAAACCCACAGCACATACACATCACTTATAATTTTTATGATACTTCACTCATTCTCCATCTTTGTAACACTGAAGCAGTGCTAGCTTTTCTTGTTCAACCAACACTGTTGGAAACCATCCCTGGGGTATACCTTGAAAGTGGGTAGGGGAGGAGTTCAGGTGGATGATGGAAGAACCAGAAAACATGAAGGAATGAACTGGTTGCTCCATGCAGGACCTGTTTAAGGCTTGCTCAAGACAGGCATAGGTGGTGCATTTTGTCAGCAGCTTTCTTTATTTTTTCTGACAAGCAGTAATAATGAATCGGTGTAATCTCTCATCAGTATGTCAAGGGATGTTTGTTTGTAAGTAGATTTTCTATTGTCAGTAGATACAATATACATTTAATGACAGGCAGGTCACAACAGCCACAAGGACCTACACTCTGCGAGCATTATCATCATGAATGAATCTGTACACATATATATAATCTTTATAATGTCATTAGCATAAACTTAGCAGGTAAGCTAAAATGAAGTGGCTGAAAGTTAAACCCACCAAAATAAAGTGGCTGAAAGAAGAGTAGACCAACCTCCCTCACTTACTCCCCCCCAATTCTTTCTCTCACAAAGGTACATATACCTTCATAACAGTGTGCAAAACATGGAAAAACAATAAACAGCATCCCAGTAAAAAAAGAACTTATGTTATGAGAAAACCAAGTTGAAAAGATTAAAAGCTGATGACAAAAAAGCAGCTAAAGAAATGAGGGAAATTATGTTTTACATGACTACACAGGCACTTCACCCTATCAGTTTCAAAGTAGAAGGTAATATTAGTTTTACATGACTATACAGAATATTAACAATGGTTTAATTTTAATTTGCACCATTAATATAGTGATAAGATTATTTTTTCTTCTCCCAGAACAGTGACTGCTTGGAGTGATACTAAAGAAACTAAAATATAATAATAAAGAATGCAATGATGGTTATACTGTGACCTAAATAAGGGGGAATTTTATATCTTAAGCATGCATACCTTTTTTTTTTTTTTTTTTTAGTAATTTACTGTTTTGTAAACTTGCCATTATAAAGCATTTAAGATAAATTATTGTCAATAAAATATTAATAACTTAACCAATGGCTGTAAGAGTAACTTACCAAGTTTTTTAGTAATTCACAACCCAGTCCACCAGCACCAATCACGAGAATGCGACAGGTTTCTTGGATGAATGTTAAGTTCTGTGTGAGGAAGACAGAACTAAAGTTTCCAAAAGCCTTCCACTTCCATCAACTACTTTTGTATTTCTGATGTTTAGCTTGGTAATGTGAAAGACACAGCCTGGCCATAGGCTGCAATTCCACTTTACATGCATCTTACTTTTTAACATCACATATATATATATATAAAGGAAAAAAAATCAGAAAACACAAATATAGTAAAACTGATATACAGTAGTAATAATAATAAAGGTTATTTTTATAGTGCCATGTTCCAGCCTTATGACCAATTTGTTTTTTGCTTGTGTTTAATTCGATGCCAGCGTTATGACCAAACTCACAACATTTTACAAATGATACTAACAGTAATAGTAATAATTATTATATGGAAAAAGTGAAGAAACCAGTCGACAGGAAAGAAAGGGTATAACATGTGGAAACAGGAATAATAAAAAGTGTAATGCAATATGAAGAATAACTGAGTGAATACAGTAGTCAATTAAAATAAATTCATAAATTATGGGGATAAAGAAATCTTGAAGATAGAAGAAAATGGAGGACCAGATTTGTCTGAGCAGCCTGGCAACACATTTCACCATCAAAGATTTCAGGTTTAAATCTGCAATTGTCATTGGAGAAGTCATTATAAAGAACAGATCAAGAATGCTGAGGATAAACCTGTGAAGGTCACACAAGCTATAGACAGTTTTGCTGCTCCAAGTTATCAAGAAGTTTAGCCACACTACATGTTTCATCTTGTTGTACAATGTGAATTTTGGTCTTTCTTCTGTACAGCATACTGATTCTTTTGTACAGCAGTGAAATGTGTTACATAATTTTCTTTATTATTAAATTATTATATTAAACTAGCTATGAAAGCTAATAGATTTATAATTACACATTTTAAAATCTGAAATTAAGACTTGCAGCATTTTCCCATGTTCCTTACATCAGAACTAGGTTCAAAATCTGGATGTGCAAATGGTCCTCCTCTCTCTAATAGACGTCTGATATGGTTCCATCGTCCTGAGCACTCTGTATCTGTTCCCATCACAGCTGATTACCTGGAAATGTTGCATAACAGTCAAATTAAAATAAAACATGTATTTTAGTTAGGGTTGGAACTGACTTGAAGCTTATTTAACCAACTTAGGCTGACTTGTGCCTAATCTGAGTAACCTTTTTGTGTAGGGTAAGGTCAAGCATTTTAGAATACAACACAGCAAGATAGATCACAAGAGAGACTGTGTATAAGGTATGCTGTTGGTTTTTTCCATGAAATGATAAAAATGGTAAAAATGGGTTTCATACCCCTTTAAGTAAAAGGTTCATTTTAATGGCGTTGGTTCATAATGTCAGTATTTCTGAATCAACTCCAACTTACCATTTCATTTGCTTTTTTCCTTTAAACAATTAATTTAATGTACAATTTGCCCAAGAAATGTTTCTCAATTAGTATTTGTTAAAATACTTTTTATATTTTGGCCTGTAAAATGTTAAAACTAATAAAAATCTCACCCAAGTTACACGAAAAATTAATAATGGTTAACAAGGCACGCCCAAAAAACAAAAAAAAAACCCCAAAAGAAACAAAAAAAAAAAAAAAAAAAAAAAAAAAACAACTTCTCGCATTTGACCTGCAGTAATGTGTACAGAGCTTGATGTCGTATTTAGCCACTCTTATTATTCCGTTTATCCAATGATGCTGAGGACGAATTCTTGGACAGACTCCAACTAAATAATTATAAATAAACAAAAAACACCAAACTCGTTCTTTTAAGACAATACTTTGTATGAACAGCTTTATGGTAAGCTGAAACTGACAGCAAGTGTTAAATAGTGAAATTATATTTTCTTCGTTGCAAATTCGTAAGATTCTAGAAAATGGCTGTGATTATTTAAATCCGTAATACCGGTAGAAGTGATAGGTAAAAAAAAAAAATAAAGCATAACCTGATACTTTCGTCGTTTTACTCGTTCCTGGCTAAAATAAGACTGGCGTAACAAGCCAAGCGGATGCTTCTCTGGTCCTGAGAGACGACAGGCCAACGAAACATGGACTGGACAAACTGATGTTTGGGCTGAGTAAGAGCGAAATAAATAAAGTGTAGTACTAAAACCTCTTGAAAAAATAAGTTTATCTCGTTGCTAGTATTGCTTTTTATTTCATGATAACTTTCAATAATCTCTCCACTAATATTAAAGTAAATACCAATTTCGAAGTATGTTTTTAAAGTGATCATCTCCATTTATTTCTATTCTCATTATCTTCAATACTTGAACTTGCCACGAACGGCAACTCTATTCATTTTAGCTGACGACGCAGACTGTTTCCACAGGTATTGAGAATAAGAAAGTCCACGTCTTTTATTGTAGTTATTGTATTCTAACCTGTAACAGTTTTTCTACCTCTATTATTTTCTTGATATTATCTGGTTGTTTACGTGGTGGTGTTAAGCGATTTTGATGAGAATTTGAAGCAAAACTGACATATGCCGTATAGATTTACCACCAAATTATTCAGCAGAAATCGGAAAAAAGTACGCGGCATTATTCATACTTTAAATCTTATTTTGCGTTTAAGTAATTGATTGAATGAAAAGTTAAGGGATAAATGTAGGAGTAATTTGGGGTGTATGCATATATATATATATAGCTGGTAAAGAGATTTGAAAAGATACTATTAATATCAGTATTCTTCTATGGAAGACGAAATGGGCCTTAAAGGTGCTAGGACTTACAGAAACCATGACTAACATATGGTTTGGCCACACTATTTAGCTTGCAATCTAAAGCGGCTACGGTATTATAAAATCTCATTCAAAGTGGAGTAGCTCGTACTTTGCAGTCCTTTTTACTAGACCATTATCTCTGCAGAAGAAACCACCCCTCAAGCTGTGCACCTTACGTACTCCAAGGTGTAGCAAGAGCGTAAGACTTAAAGCAGCTTTCAGTATGTCAGAAAAGAAATATAGTCATAGATTTTCCATCTCTGGGACAGGCTTATTGATTGTTATAAAAGACTGTCACATTTGCAGTAAGGAATGTAAGTGTAGCCAAATAAAGGCAGAAATACAGTGAAATACAGCACTAACAGAACTGGATTTTCACATTTGTTAAAAACTACTGTAGATTCTTTTATCATTAACTTCATAGTAACAATAATCAGCATTTGTTAAATGTGTGTGTGTATTCATGTGTGCCTGTATATGTCCATGCATATGTGACACTACATATTTCAGGTAACAAAAATAATCAACCAAAATGAGAACTTACAACGAGGAACTGAAATATATAGAGAAAATTTCACCAGTCTGCTGGAAAATCAACAAGGGATTTGTTGAAAACATGAATGTATGTGATCCTTTCTATTAAAAGATTAATAAAAGTAAGAAGAACTAGAGATATTACTAAAAACAACAAAAATAAAAAATTAAAACCATGAAATGTGTATGTTGGGGAACCAACTCAATTTTTATTGTTAACACAATGGTATATTCTCATTATTTCCTGGTAAAGTATAATGTTACATTTAATACCAGGTTTGAAAAATTTAACCTTTATTTAAAATCTGAAAAAAAGTTTCAGTTTTCTATTTTTTGGTACGTATTTATAATTATTGTTGCCTGCTGTGATAGATCCGCCATTAACATCTCAAGTGAGAAATCAAGCTAATTTAAAGTTTTTAATTGATCACTTCAAATTATGGCTTCTTTAGTAATGTGTACATTATAGTGGTCAGTTAATTGTAAAAATACAAAGTAGACAGTCATTTATTTAGTTTTATGTCTGCATCTTTGTCACTGCGCATTAAGTCAAACTGTGACTAAAAAATGGAAAAATATGACTACTGAAGAAGTCACTTTAATTGTGCTTGCATTTGTGTACACATATATATGTGTTTGAATAGGTTGATGGCTATTTTTATGTCAATCAACGCTTGGAGAAACTAATGTTTGATGAGCTCAAGCAGTCCTGTAATGCCAAAGGTTTTGGAGGCTTTTTGCCAGGCATGAAGCAGATTGCTAATGTAGCAGCATTGCCTGGTATTGTAGGGGTAAGCAGATTTTTTGTATTAATGAGAAATGATTCACATCTTAAAGCTTGATAAGTAATGTTGTAATTCAACACAGTCGTATAAACTCCATTTAAACAGGATTTATAAATAACATGAATATGAATGAGCGTGTATGGTTCTTTATTACGAGACAGGTAGAAGTGGTGACAAGTTTGTGAAAGGCAAATATTGCATATTATTTGATTTTGTACAACCATCTGATACTTTTGTCTTCTAGAGATCAGTTGGTTTGCCTGATGTCCACTCTGGATATGGATTTGCAATTGGTAAGAGCATTTGGTGCATTATGTAATTAGCATTTGATACATTTAGAATGTGGCATTTGATGCTTTGATAAGCTCCTTACTTTTAGTCATTCTGTCTGATGGTGGTGACAGTGACTCTCTTTCTTTCTAAAAAGGTTGATGTAATAAATGTGTTTCAAAATATTTTTTCCAATGATTGTTGAGTGCTATATTTTTGATGATTTTAACAAGGAGGTGAATCTTATTAAGAATTATTTATCAGTCTAATAATTGTGTAGAGTTGTCAATATATAGCATGCACCTAGACAGCTTGGAATCATTCACATGTAAATACTGTAATAAAGTGAAGCCCAGTAAGTGCATTGCAGGCACAAAGTGGTTTGATTGGTTCTGACATGACAGTAAGCCATCTTTGATATAGCAAGAAGAATGTGATTGTTCTGACATGACGGTAGGATTTCCCTAATTTAGCAGGATGTGATTGGTAGAGGATGAAGTGCCAGCAAGATTGATACAGAGAGTCCAGGATAAAGAGTGAGTTTCATTTTTAGGCAACCTTGCAGCCTTTGATATGAGTAACCCCAAAGCAGTTGTTTCACCTGGCGGTGTTGGGTTTGATATCAACTGTGGTGTGCGCCTGCTCCGCACAAACCTTCATGAGAAAGATATTCAGCCCATAAAAGAACAGCTGGCTCAGTGTCTTTTTGATCACATCCCTGTTGGTGTTGGCTCCAAGGGCATAATCCCCATGACAGCACAGTGAGAAAGATTAATCTTCTTAATTTTTAGTCTTTTTTTATTTTGTTGCTGTCTTACTAATGTTGTTATCAGAATAGTCTGTCTCTGTCTTGTATCTGAAGAGTCTGCAAGTTGTTTTCTTATTAACAGAAAGACATGTGTCAGGAACTTTCAGCCTATGTTTCTAATCTGTGATCTGACAGTGTGTGTCCTGTCTTGTCATGGATTTACATATTTAGATGTTTTACATGAGTTGCATGACAGCCCACATTTTCAGTGCTTTATTGACATATTTCCAACTTGTTATAATTGTATAGTATAAATCACTGGCATATACTCAATTATCCCTATGCTTACCTGTTGACTGATCTGCAATTAAAGCTGCAGTAACACTTTCTGACTTTTTCAGCGAGTTTCTCTTTTCCTATGTGCGTCATTGAATGCTGATGTGTTGAGTGATATTTTTTGTATTAATGAGTGATATTGATTCAAATTTTAAAAATATTTTTATGAAAGAAATATTATTACTAATGTAAATAATGTTTGCAGATTGAATTGGGTTGTCTATTTACCTTTGTTTTCCTTTAGTTAGTCTTCGTATTGTCAAGATGTCTTTCCATCTTGTTTGGGGTATTAATAGATATAAATATATTTATAAAGTGCTTGAACCTTATGTGCAGAAATTTGGAAGAAGCCCTAGAAATGGGAGTGGACTGGTCCCTGAGAGAAGGTGAGTATGAAGCAGCTAGTACTATTTTGAGATATTAGGCAAGGTGGGTATAATCAATAATTAATCAATCCTCCCTGAGGCGACAACAAGGGACCTTCATCTGGTTTTGTCTTCTGCTGGTCTGGGGGTTGTTTCAAGTGATAGACCTTTGCTTTTAAGGTCCTTCCCAATGGTTGGCTTTTATGTTTCTTTGGGCCTCCCTCTTTTCTTGCGGTGTCCATTGCAGGGCTGTTTTGGGGATGTAGCCTGGAGGCATGTGCCACACGTGACCTAGCCATCACCAGTGCTGCAGTTGGATTGCTTCTGCCAAGGTGCATATCCCAGTCCTGTCTTGCAGCTCTTTGTTCAGGATGGTGTTGGGCCAGAAGGTCTTTCGTAATCACCACAAACACTTGGTTTTGAACTATCTATCTATTCCTCTTCATGCATCAGGTTGCACATAAGGCCTCAGCCAGAGTCCGCCACCGATGTTGATCGGCTGAAACCTGCTCCAAGTGACCCCATGTCCAGCCCTTTCCTTTCATCTCCCTTTCCACTGTTCTTCTCCAAGTTTCCTCTGGGCGGCCTCGTTTTCTTCGGCTGTCTGGATTCCATCGTTGGTTTTGAACACTTCTAGCCTTTTCTCTATGGATGCTGTGGTCTTCCAGCAATCTAACCCATATAGGAGAACACTAAGCACGTTGCTTTTGAAGATCCTGATCTTTGTGTTGATACTGAGGCCAGTGGATCTCCAGATGGGCTTAAGCTTTGCAAAAGCGTGGTTGGCTTTGCTGATCCTGGTGTTGACCTTTTGTTCACAGTCACCATCAGCTTTCACCTTGCTGCCCAGGTATGCAAATTCTGTAATGTCCATTAAGGGACTCCTACTGATTGTGATAGGGTTATTATTTGTTACATTTTCCTTAGGACGTGTTTTTTGATTGTTGACTCCTAGTCCTATCATGCTGGCAGTCTTACTAAGGTTTTTGGTCTTTTATTAGCGGGTATAAAGCAACTAGTATTATTTGGAGATATTAGGCAAGGTTTGGGAAGTTTATCAAAGGAACGACAGAAGTCAGGTATCCTGCCATTTTGTGCTTGAAAATTTTTAGAGAAAATAAAAAAAGTAATTTTTTTACTTATAAAGTAATTTTATTTAAATCCTATTTTAACTTGCTTTTGCCATGCTCAAACTTAATATCATAAGGCTATGCCTGGGCTGAGGACAAGGAGCACTGTGAAGAATATGGCCGCATGCTAAATGCTGACCCATCCAAAGTCTCTAGTCGTGCTAAAAAGAGAGGGCTTCCCCAGGTGAGTATCAGAGCTATTGGAATTTACCAGTCTTCGAATTATAGTAATTGTATCTGAAATTAAATTTTTTAGATGCCAAATTGTGCATATTACAATCATGATGATGGGCATATTTTCCACAACCAGAATTCTCATACCAACTGGTTAGAAAATTAGTCATAACCCTGTGCTATTGCTGTCACTTACTTGGGTCTTCATTAGATATGAGTTTGGGGCATCTCATTTACTCAGGGCCTCTCTACATGGCATTTATTTGTGTTTGCAGTTAGGTACCCTAGGAGCAGGTAACCATTATGCAGAGATTCAGATCGTGGATGAAATCTATGATGAATTTGCTGCAAAGAAAATGGGAGTAGAATTTCAAGGACAGGTGTGTGTCATGATACACTGTGGCAGTCGAGGCCTGGGTCATCAAGTGGCAACAGGTAAGGAACTGGAACTGTCAGTCCAAGTTAATAAATAGGAAGTGAAACTGTGTGAGAGCATGTGTGTAAGATTCATACTCTCTGTGTGTGAAAGAGTATGAGAGAATGTGTATGTGAGAAAATATGAGAAAGTGTATGTGTGTGAGAGAGAGAGAGAGAATGAGAGAGCATGTGTTGAAGAGAGAGTGTGATAATGTGTATGTGTGTGTGTGGGAGAGAGAGTGAGCATGATAACGCATGCATGTGTGTGAAAATGTGTGTGAGAGAATGATGGTGTGTGTGGAAGATGTGTGATAGAGAAAGAGAATGTGTGTGTATATATACTAATATACTCATCCACATGAAAAATAGTGTAAGTAGTTTCAGTAGTTTGGGGTTGAATTATTAGAATCCTCTCAAGTATCTTGTGTGGGAACCAGTAATCAGGACAGTTGACTGTTTTGCATGGGTACATGCTGCAGATGCCTTGGTGGTGATGGAAAAAGCAATGAAGCGTGACAAAATTGAGGTGAATGACCGGCAGCTAGCATGTGCTCTCATTAATTCCATGGAAGGTCAGGACTACCTCAAAGGCATGGCATCAGCTGCTAACTATGCCTGGGTCAACCGTAGCTCCATGACCTTTCTGGCTCGACAGGTGATATGGTATTTCTTTTAGAATCATAAGATGAAAATCTGTAAGCAATGAGTGTGTCTGCTTTATTGTACAGATTTTTTGTGGGCAACATACTCTACTTTTTCAATTATTTCATTTTTTTTCATTTACAGTTTGATATTACAGAGTGGTTTGGGCAGCTTGTTTCAGCTGTTTTACTTTTGTGTAGTTAAATTTTTTTTTTAACCGGTGTGATTGTCTTGGTCTTTTTTTTCAGGCTTTTGCAAAAATGTTCAAGACTACTCCAGATGATTTAGACATGCATGTTATTTATGATGTCTCACACAACATTGCAAAAGTGGAAGAGCATTATATTGACGGACGTCAGAAGACTCTCCTGGTTCACCGCAAAGGTTCAACACGAGCTTTTCCTCCACACCATCCCCTGATCCCTGTGGACTATCAGGTGAGAAGCACAGTCAGGCATTGTTTGTTGAAAGCTCAAGGCCCACACCCTCTCAGGTGAATAAAGTGCTGGGTGAGTGACGCATTTACCATTCACTGTCATGCAGCTCCAAAACCTGTGGATGGATTCTTTTAGATTTTTGTGTGAAAAATAGACTGCATGATGAAAAGACCACAATGTTCTCTTTCCATAAGACAACAGAGGCACAGGTTGTAGGTGGGATGTCTAGCTATGAATGTAGACATACCTGCCATGTTCTGTTTTAATGATGTAAAAATCTTCCTGCTGAGGTAGCAGAGCATTGTGTACAGGGGAGTGTTAGTGAATGAGCATATTATCAAAGCACAGGGGAGTGTTAGTGAAAGGGCATATTATCAGAGTATTGTGTACAGGGGAGTGTTAGTGAAAGGGCAAATGTATCAGGAGAGTGGTGCATGGATCTGGCTGTTTCCTGTGTCCTAAATGTTCACTGTGCTTAGTATCATGGTTTTCTTGTTCTAGAAGTCCATTTTCTCACCTTTGCTGTATGCTAGCTGTCTTCAGGCTATGGTCATTTCCAATGTTTTGGTATTTTTTCATGAACCAGTTGACAGGCCAACCTGTGTTGATTGGCGGCACCATGGGAACATGTAGCTATGTCCTGACTGGGACAGATGTTGGTATGGCTGAGACATTTGGAACAACCTGCCATGGGGCTGTGAGTATCTGTCGTGCTGTATATTCACAGCAGCTTTATGCCACTTGTGCTCCACTTTTTAAATATTGTTCCTTATTTGCAGCATTGTTGATGGTGTGATGTGACATTTAGAGGTATTTTTATTAATTGTTATGTACTTTCATGGTAACACCATTGTTACAGTCTTGCATATTTGTTTGTGATCCAGACATTGCTATATGTCTGAAGTAATTTTGCTGTTGGTGGGGGTGATGGTGGAATGGTGGTACTGGTATTATACTTCTTGGTTCTTATAACGGCATGGCATGTTCTGACTAACTACATCTGTTTAAAAGCATTGCGCAGACCTGGTTTTTTTTTTTCCAAAAGGGAGTGGGTTGTCAGAATATGCTGTCTGTGTTGCATGCATCAGCATGGTGAGTTTTATTTGTCAATGTGTGACATAAAATTAACTTTTCAATCATGCACTAGGGAAGAGCACTGTCTCGGGCCAAGTCTCGGCGAAATTTGGACTACACCAATGTGTTGGCAGCACTGGAAGAGAAAGGCATCAGTATCAGGGTGGCTTCACCTAAGCTGGTTATGGAGGAGGTAAGTCTGCCTGGTTCCTCATCAAAGGCTTTGATAAATCAACTCAAAGCTAGGCAACAAAGTATTGAACACCATGTGGATGAAATCATGAGCACAATGTAGATGAAAAAGTTTTGAGCAAGAGATCAGTGAAGACATCTCTATTATAAGACAAGAGATCAGTAAATATGTCACAGGATTTTAAAAATTCATAAATATGTAATGCAGGGTACAGATCAGTGACTTCAAACCATATAAGTAAAATTTATTTTCTAGATATTTATTAGAAATGATCAGTGAATACTTTTCTGTCAACTGTGAACTATACAACACATTTAACAGTTGATAAGCTCATGTTCACACAATGTAAATACCCCAGGTAGAGGGTGTTAGAAACCTTCGGTGCTGATCTGCTCCATGGAATTTCATGTTGTAGGCACCTGAATCGTACAAGGATGTAACTGATGTTGTTGACACCTGTAAGTATTCAACAGATGTGTTGGTGCAATGGAAAGTATACTTGTGCATGTTTGTTTGGCTGTGTGGCCGGATTATTGGATAGATCAAGAGCTAAATATGTAGCCTTTTGATCAAATCGACATTTGCTTACTGGATCTAGAGTAGTGGTTTTCAAAGTGTAGTCCACAGATCACTCGTAGGCTGCACGCGTAAGTCAGGTGGTCTGTGGCTGACGGTCATCATATGTCAGCAAGGTGATGTTTATCACCTTAATATCTCATCAAAAACTACTATGTTCATTGCATTAACATTTTAATAAAGAACTTTGAAAAGTGTGTAATTTTATGCAAACTTATTACGAGACTTCTGTCACAAAAGTACATTTAGTTTTAAATTGTAATGCAAAAAATGTGGCAATTTAAATTTGAAATTCATGGTGCAGAGTGATTTTAGGTCTTGGTGGTTTGCCATATTTTTTACTTTAGTTAAAGTGGTCTGTGGTCCGCAGTACTTTGAGAACCACTGATCTAGAGAGTCAAATCACCCAAACATAGTAATTTTATCATTTTGCCATCACAAAGGCAAGTTGAAGAGACATGGCCTTCTGCCTGATGCATAATGATATGAATTTGGCTGTCTTTGAAACTTGTTGAAAAGCATGTTATGATCATGTTATGGGGAGTTTGTGATTGCAGGTCATGCTGCAGGCATCAGCAAGAAGTGCATCAAACTACGGCCAGTTGCTGTCATCAAGGGATAATCCAGGGTCATCTGGTGGGCAACTGAGGAACAGCATCAGATGAAACGAACAACGGCAGTGTCATGTGCCAAACAACAGACAGTGACCCCTCCAGCCACACTCTTTTCAGGTGCTACGGGAATCTCTTGAGCAACCTTGCAATTTTTAAACATTGTCATTATGTTGAGTTCTGATCATGACAAAATTTCTTAAGGTAATCTTTTGAGAGGAATATGCAGAAACTCATCTTCATTTCCCTCTACACACTCACACTCACATGCTCTCTCTCACACACACACAAACTGCTCAACTGAGAAATAATGAAATCCCCTCCATCATTATCTCCCTGTGATTGTTCAGCTAAATATCCTCAGATAACAGATGGCAAGTGCCTGAGCTGAGCTTTTGTTGTATTTCCTTATGTCAGCATGTCTGCAGCTTAGAGTCAAGCTGTTTGAGAAAACGCCTATTTTGCTGGTGCATTTCCAGAATGTTGTGATGGAGATGGATGCCATTAAAATAAAATAAGATAAAGAACATTTCAGTTTTGGTCAGTTATGATCTTGAGTGAATCTTGCGCTTGCAATAAGTGAGATCTGAGGGAAAGTGGACTGTTGTGTATGCTTTGTAAGTGTGCCTGCGTGTTCATGTGGTTTTGAATGGGAACTTGAACCAGTAAACATCCTGTAGGATTGAATCATGTATCATCCTGCTGGATTGAACCATGTAGCATCCTGTAGGATTGAACTGTGTAGCATCCTGTAGGATTGAACCATGTAATATCCTGTAGGCTTGTCTGATGAGACTTGTGTTAAGGGGACCTCCCTGGGAAGTTGACACTGTGTGATATAGCCAGTAGTTAGGGGGAACCAAACAAATATCAAAAGGCTAAATGTGTTCATCTTTGACAAGCCTGTGGTAGTGCCCCACCTTGGTGTACTTATTTAAAATCATGGTCTCATTGAGTGGCTGGCAAGAACTCAAGGCTGGAGTGAGGTAGCAGCTATTCCCTGCTCCCCAGCAAACCACCCATGATCAAGAGTTGTGTTCTGTTGGTCAGTTGATGCTGTTTCCTCATGAAATGACAGACCCTAATAATGATAAATAGGTTTCATCTCATGTCAGCTGATGCTGCCTCCTCAGGTAGTAACAGACTCTGGCAAATATGTTAATATTCCTTTAACCAGTTTGGGTTAGGGCTTATGAGGCCGTCTTGCTCATGCATACTAAATGGTGGTTTCAGTTTGGATTTACTCTAAATAAATGATATGTCACATGCAAAATTCTTTTTTGTAGAGCCAGATATAAAAATATATGGCAGTCAAAATGTTGGAACAATTTTATGCTGGTTTTTTTTTAACAACTATTTGAGTTGAAGGTTGCATACTGCTAATGTAATAGTAACCAGCCTGTAAGATGCTGCATTCAGCCATCAAACACTTGACACTGTTGTGTTCCAGACAAACTGAATTACTCAAAAGAACAGAAAAACAATCATGACTGACAACAACCAAACATGAACTATAAAGAGCCCAGATATTTTTCTGCAAAGGATAACATGCTAATCATTGCACAATTAAAACATGCATTTCAAGTCTGGTAATAAATGGATAAAATAGATACATTAAAATGGATTTATTGATTCTGTTTCTTCCAGCAGTGATAGACTTGAGGGTTTCCTCTCATGTCCATTGCCTGCCTGCCATAGGGACCTTGGTAGTTTCCCCTCATGTAGGTTGATAGGCACTCCTGTGATGCCATCTGGCTTAGAGGTTTCCAGATGGTTCTTCAACAGCACAGTCTAGCATGCTGCTCTGTGTGGGTGCGCGCGCGCTAAATGGTCACGTGAGACGGAGGGAAAGTGCTCACTGACACCGAGCAGACTAAAATTGTGTTTGACAGCGACAGGTCGGCCAACTTGTTGATACACAGATCGACAGGTGGGTCAAATAAATTGTTGATACCGACATTCACAGATCGACAAATAAATTGTTGATACTGATAGACAAACAAAATGCCGAAGCTGTGTTGAAATGTCTACAGAATGTTACTTCGACAGCAACAGCTTTAGTAGACATATTTGTAGCAGAGTTCAACAATTCCGAAGTGACTTGGAAACATTAGACAAAATGCTTTACATTCACGGGGACAAGATCGGACTTTAAGCACTTCTGCAGCTTGTGTTATGCTGCCTTCTTGTTCTGTTCTCCATTTGGTCGTGTCTCTTTGAACCACTCCCTTGTGCAGCCACCCTATAGCAGCTATAGCACCCTATAGCACCTTTGCAGTGCACTGTTGCACCTGCATCAGATTATTTATTGGCTCAGCTGACGTCAGCAGCCAAAACCTTCACAAGAGGTGGGGGAGTTGTGAAGAAGGGATGCTTGTCTGCCTGCATGACAAAACACTAGTTCACGAATAATCGCCAGCACCAGGATTTACAAGGCTCTTTTGTCAGCTTCTTGTTGTCGTTTGACAGGTAACCTCCCATCTCTCTACCCTTTATGACCGATGTCGACGTGAGAACAGCATGAGCTTGGTCGTCTCTTGCTCAGGTCTTTAGCTCAGCCTCTACAGTCTGGCAGAGTTCACACAATCCGCGGCATTTGCTATAGAGACCATGTGTTGGGGGAGCAGCCTCATCCCTGTTGTGTTATTGGTTTGTGGGTATTAGAGGTGGCACTCATTAAACTGTCCAGTTAGAAAACACACAAGAGACAGCTTCATGTCGGCTCCCGCCCAAGTATATTTAAATCTCTTAACCGGAACTAAACCTTTTACGTATTGTTCATTTTGGGAATAAGGCCAACACTTGCCTTATGTCACATCTCCCTTTCTTTAAAATGGACATTGTTTCAATATAACTTAATTAACATTAATTTTAATATTCTTGAATTTCCTATTCAAGTCTATGTGCGTTTGATTCGAGTCAATCATTTACAAGTCAAGTCTCTGTGGGATCTTGATGATGCGACCACTCTTGGTAGTCTTGACAGGCTGGTCTGGAGGAGCGATGACTTTGGACGCTGGCAACTTCCTGGCTGCGGCTCCTGGACATGGCTCTGGATTGGTAACAGGAATGTCTGGATCATCTGAGTGTAGACCAGACAAGGGGTCGGGATCCTCTTCGGACTTTGGGTTTGTTGGAATAAGGGACGACAGAGTCTTTGGGATAGGTCTGGGAGTCTCTGGATTGGGATCTCTGGGAATCAAGAGACGGCGGTTGCGTCGTTGGCGACCGTAGGGAGTCTCTACCTCATATGATCTGTTGGGCAGAGACTTGATGATTGTCCCTGGTGTCTGGGTTGGCTTCACCCAAACTGGCTGACCTGGTTCCAACTCAGCGGCTGGTCTGGCACGGTGTGCTCTGTCGAAGTTCTGTTTATGTTTCAACTTCTGCATCTCGTCTTTCTTATGAAAGTCCTTCCTTTCTTTTTCCCTTTTCTCGGAAAACTGAGATGGTATTGTGGGGACCATGGTGCGTATTCTTCTCCCGAACAACAGTTCTGCTGGACTGAGACCTTGCTGAAGTGGCGTAGCGCGATATGTGAGAATCGCTAAATAAGGATCATCTGCCTTCTTCAGGATTGATTTCACGGTTTGAACGGCGCGTTCGGCTTCGCCATTCGCTTGTGGATAGTACGGGCTGCTTGTTGTGTGAGTGAACTCGTACTGTTGAGCGAACGTTTGGAACGGCTTGCTGGAGAACTGCGGGCCGTTGTCTGAGATGACAATTTGTGGAATTCCATGGCGGGAAAAAATACTCTTAACATGGTTGATGACTGTTTCCGCCGAAGTATTCTTCAAGTGTGCCAACTCAATATAACGTGAATAATAGTCCACCACCAGTAAGTACTGTTCTTTTTTCAGTTCAAAGATGTCCATGCCAACTTTCTGCCAAGGGAATGCTGGTGTGACAGAGGGAATGAGTGGCTCAGGGGAATTGGCCTCTCTTTGATGCAAATTGTGCACTTCTGTACCATGGACTCTATCTGCTTAGAAAGCTTTGGCCACCAAACGCTCTCTCTGGCCAAGGCACGACATTTTACGATGCCTTGATGTCCAATGTGAAGTCTGTGGAGAATGTCTGTTCTCAGTACTTCAGGATGATCAGTCTTGATCTGTAGAGAAGAAGTCCATCATGTTCTGTGACTTCTGAACGTACTGTCCAAAATGCTTTCAGTTCTTCATGTTCTGGACTAGAACGTGGCCATCCATTGTGGAGATAATACAGCACTGTCTTACAAACAGTATCTCTTGCAGTCTCATTCTTGATTTCTTCGATGCGTTTTTCACTGGCTGGCAAGCTCTGAATCACTTGCTTGATGAAGATCTCTTCTTCTTCACTTCTCTCATCTGTCGGAGTGTTTCTTGCTGGGCTCGTGAGAGTGTGTCAGCAGTCACGAGATTCTTGCCTTTTGTGTAGACAATGTTGTACTTGAACCTCATCAGGCGCATCCGGAATCTCTGAATTCTCGGAGGTAGATCTTCAAGGTTCTTTGTTTTCAGTAGAGCCAATAATGGCTTGTGGTCAGTTTCGATTGTCAGATCACGAAGTCCTGTGATGTAGTCACAGAACTTTTCACACGCCCAAGTCACTGCGAGTGCTTCACGCTCAACTTGTGCGTACCTGCGCTCAGTTTCCGTCATACTTCTTGATGCGTAGAAAACTGGCTTGAGGTGACCATCTGACTGTTTCTGAAGTAATACTGCACCGAGACCGAAAGATGAAGCATCTGTTGAGACGACGGTCGTTTTGTCAGTACCATAGTGTGCCAACACTGGAGCTTCAGTCAGCTGTTTCTTAATTCTCTCAAACGATGTTTCTTGAGCAGTGTCCCAACACCACTCTATGTTTTTCTTGAGCAGGTCACGTAGCGGTTTGCTGTCGTTTGCGAGGTTAGGGCCTGCAAACTTCGCAACGTGGTTAACCATTCCTAACAATCTTCTGAGATCAGAAATGTTCTCTGGCTTGGGAAAATTTTTCACAGCAGACAGTTTCTCTGGGTCGATGGCGATCCCATCTTTCGAGATGATGTGCCCAAGAAAGGATATCTTCTCTTTGGCAAACTGGCACTTCTCGTCGTTCAGGGTAATGCCCGCTTCTTGAAGCGTCGACATCACTTTCTTCAAGTAACGATCATGTTCTTGCTTGTTCTTACCGAAAATGAGCAAGTCGTCAATGTCACAAATCACATTTTCATGGTTCGCCAGAAGTTGAGACATTCGTCGTTGAAATACTTCTGGCCCTGAACTTATCCCGAAGGGTAAGCGTGTATAACAGTACCTTCCAAAAGGTGTAATGAAGGTTGTTAACTCCTGACTTCCTCATCCAGTGGAAGTTGATGGAAACCCTTTTTGCAATCAAGCTTTGTGAACATTTTTTGCTCCTGACAGCTGGGCTAACAGTTCATCTGTTGACGGTAACGGGTAGTTCTCTCTGCGAACTGCTTCGTTTAGTTTGCTCAGATCGACGCAGATTCTGACTCTCTCGTCGCTCTTGGCACCACTACTATTGGGGCGCACCAATCACTGGGCTTGGTGACTGTGCGAATCACTCCCTGTTCTTCAAGTTGATCCAATTCTGCCTTGACTTTCTGTTTCAAGGGCAAAGGTAAGCGTCTTGGAGCTGCTACTGCATATGGAACAGCTTGTTCTTTCAAACGAATCTTATAAGGATCTTGTAGACTTCCTAGTCCTCTGAAGAGTTTTGGGAATTCTTCCTTGTACTGTTTTTCGTGGTCCTCTATAACTGTGTTGATTCTCTCAATCAACTTCAACGCTGTAATGGCTGGTCGACCTAGCAATGGTTCTTCAAGTGTTTTTACACATACACATCTTGCAGTGTAGAGACATTCTTGTATGTCAGTTTTGCCTTGAACATGCCTTCCACAGCTATCTCAACACGACCTGGACCATACAGTTTCTTGCGCACTTTCTGCAATGGTCGCTTGGCTGCTGGAACTGCGGTCTGAGGTACGACGGTAACATCAGCTCCGGTGTCAAGCTTAAATACATTCTCTGTGTCTTCCATCAGGAGACTGACTTTCCAAGGATCTGTTGTCACACTGCCCACAATCATACCCATGTAAGCTTCTTCGTCTTCTTCTTCCTCTCCACTGTGTGAATCTTAGAAGAACCTGAAGAGCGACAGACTGCAGCGTAGTGACCAATCTTGGAACATTTTCTGCATTTAGCGTTCTTTGCAGGACAACCATCTCTGTTGTGGGAACCTTTTCCGCATCGAGAGCATGGCTTAGTCTCTGGTTTTCCCCGAAGTCCTGGCTTCGTACCGCAACGAACTTTTCGCTGACCTTTCTGAATCTTGTTGATGGTTTTCTCAACTGTATTCTCGCTGTTGCTTGCCAACATCGAGTGTGCTTGAGTCTTGGAAGTCTCATGAGCTCTGCAAATTTCTATTGCTTCTGGAAGCTTGAGTGTTTTCTTCTGCAACAATTTTTTCACGCATAGTGTCATCTTGAACACCGATCACAAGTCTGTCACGAATCATGCGGTCAACATCCTTGAAATCACATGATTTTGCTAACTGCGTAAAACTGTGACGTAAGTATCAAACTGACTCATCCTTGTTTTGGTTTCGGCTATGAAACTTGTAGCTCTCATACACCTCATGTGTGCTACCCAAACAAAAGTCGTTGAACTTGTCGATGACAGTCTGAATATCTTTGTCGTTCTCCCCTTCTGCAAAGGATAATCCTTCATAGATTTCTTGTGCGTCCTCACCAATGCAAGCTAATAGAACTGCACAACGATAAGCTGAATCTTCTTTATCAAGGCGCGTAGCTACCTCATAGTTCTGCCATTGACGAATAAATTTTTTCCAATTTACTTCAATGTTAGAAGACAAATCCAGCTTTGAGGGAACAGGAACGTTTGCAGTGAAGTGTTTTCTCTGATGTGTCTCCGCCATCTTGCGAGAAATGTCACTTTGCGAACGTACGACGCAATATTTCAAAAATGAGAAAACGTGCCCACCTGAAAGTTTCTGGAGAAATCACACAGCTAGCACTTTGCTGCTCACTTCTGACACCATGTTGTGTTATTGGTTTGTGGGTATTAGAGGTGGCACTCATTAAACTGTCCAGTTAGAAAACACACAAGAGACAGCTTCATGTCGGCTCCCGCCCAAGTATATTTAAATCTCTTAACCGGAACTAAACCTTTTACGTATTGTTCATTTTGGGAATAAGGCCAACACTTGCCTTATGTCACAATCCCGTCCCTCGTGCTTTCCGGTGTCAGTGCTTCCAGCAATGTTGATGAGAGTATTCAGACATCTACACCAGCATCGGGAGTGTAGCCAGAGATGTACACAGACATTGGCCAGTGTAGTTATTAACTCTTGAATCAATGTGCACCACAACAGCTTAATAATCGAAGGGAGGCCAGGAGAAACGAGGTAAAGGTATAAGTCGTCCCCTAACTTTTTTTTTTTTAAGGTAGTTGGGTGGGTGGTGGGTGGATGAGATGCTAAAGACCTCGAGGTCAGCTTTACCCGAGACTGCAGGTGTCCGTCTCCTGTCCCTCACTGCCTCACCTGCCCGCAACTTCTGTCAGGTACTCGGTCATCATTGCCGACAGCGGGGTGGACTGGAGACATGGGCAGGAGCGAGGCCACACGGATATCAGAACTCTAACCACAGACGTATTAATACTGTTCGAGATTATTAGATGATTAATATTACATGTCAATCATGCTATAAAACCACAATTTAATAATGCTGTGCATAAGGAATAAAGTCTAATATTGCAGTGATAGTTATTAATACACTCACGATGAATATTACGGTGATAGTCAATATTACAGGACTAGTTCTAGGAAGCAGGCTCGAGGTTCCTGCCAAATGTCACAGTATGGCTCCAAGGGCACGCACCGGAAAAAGTCTGAGGCTGCCGGCATTGGATGACATTTTAAACATGACAAAAATCTGTTTTTTTCTAGGATCCCATAAAGACATGTACTCTAAAAGTAGCAAACAATGTGTGCAAGTGTACAAGTGGCGATTATTTCACATTATTTTGCACGTTGAGTGAAGTCAGCACTTGGTCAACTGGACTGATGAATGAAGCCGATACATCAGTCAGGTGGTCAGGTACAACTAATGACTAGAACTCCCCGAGGTACCTGCCAGGTAAGCTACAGGGCTGCAGCAGATATTTCTGAGAACGCGTTTAGTGAAGCTTACAATTGATGATCACATGTGAAAAGTTCATTTTCTTGCACCACTGGTTCTATCATCCTTTTTGAGATAAGTATTAAAATTTACTGTCGTCAAGACCAAGACGATGATTAGAAGACAGCGACTGTACATTGCCATTGATGACACATGACACCGTTCTTTCTCTGGCCTTAGATGACATAAATGAGAGCACTTTCTCCGACCCTTGATGTACATTGTAAATAGACATACAAAATATCTTTATTAATTCTTTTTATGAAATTGTTTTGTCTGCCAGCGGCAACACGAGAGCATCACTGGACACGAAACATTAGTACAGGATATAAAAATGAAAACTGACTACATACAATACATTTAAAGCAATTAAAGTTTATCTCACAATTTAAAAATATTTAAACATCCATTGTACGATGAACAAATAGGACAACAGTATGACATCAGCGAAAAAATGTACATACAAGTGGGGAGGAAAGGGAACAAGCATACATGACTACACACACACAATATACACTGGGCTAGTGGAGCGGACACACATGACTACACACACACAATATACACTGGGCTAGTGGAGCGGACACACATGACTACACACTATACACTGGACTAGTGGAGCGGACACACATGACTACACACATACACTGGACTAGAGGAGCGGACACACATGACTACACACTATACACTGGACTAGTGGAGCGGACACACATGACTACACACTATACACAATATACACTGGGCTAGTGGAGCGGACACACATGACTACACACTATACACAATATACACTGAGCTAGTGGAGCGGACACACATGACTACACACATACACTGGACTAGAGGAGCGGACACACATGACTACACACTATACACACATACACTGGACTAGTGGAGCGGACACACATGACTACACACACACTATACACTGGACTAGTGGAGCGGACACACATGACTACACACTATACACACATACACTGGACTAGTGGAGCGGACACACATGACTACACACACACTATACACTGGACTAGTGGAGCGGGCACACATGACTACACACTATACACACATACACTGGACTAGTGGAGCGGACACACATGACTACACACACACAATATACACTGGACTAGTGGAGCGGACACACATGACTACACACTATACACACATACACTGGACTAGTGGAGCGGACACACATGACTACACACATACACTGGACTAGAGGAGCGGACACATACATGACTACACACTGTACACACATACACTGGACTAGTGGAGCGGACACACATGACTACACACATACACACATACACTGGTCTAGAGGAACGGACATACATGACTACACACATACACTGGACTAGTGGAGCGGACATACATGACTACACACTATACACTGGACTAGTGGAGCTGACACACATGACTACACACATACACACATACACTGGTCTAGAGGAACGGACATACATGACTACACACATACACTGGACTAGTGGAGCGGACATACATGACTACACACTATACACTGGACTAGTGGAGCTGACACACATGACTACACACTATACACTGGACTAGAGGAGCGGACACACATGACTGTTGTTCACCCATCACTCTGTACTGACTACAGCGCTCACTGTTGTTCATGTGTTCATTTCAGTTTTGCCATCTATGATCTACCAATCTCTCCCTGAAAGCATGCACACATTCTGTCTCTCTCCCCACACCCTGGTTCGAACCAACCAACACACAGCCAACTTTGCCCTTTTGAGGTTGAACAAGTTTTTTGGGGGGAAGTTGTTGGTTATCCACATACACCCCCCTCCGCCAGTATCATACGCAGAAGCACACACACACACACAGAGATAGACACGAAACACACACACACATACAGGTAGACACGACACACACACAGATAGACACGAAGCACACACACAGAGATAGACACGAAGCACACACACAGACACGACACACACGACACACGATTACAGAAAGTGTAAAGACGGAATATGATAAATATTTCCCTTTTCTTTCCTTCTGTGGAGGTGCAGGAAGGTGTGGGAAGTGAGACTGTAAGTCTAGTTGTGGTCAGGTGAAGAGTTCGGTTGTCTGTGCACAATGGCCGCCGGATGTACATGTGGGCGCCAGAGACAAGTGGAGAGACCCCTCCCCCCCGATCACAGGCCAAACATCAGTCGCATGTGCATGTGACAGGCAGAACGAGGATCAGCTCGACCCACCGGCGTCTGGAACATTCTCTGTAGTGCACGTGCAACAGCAGACATGCGCGCGGAGCTGGCGTGAGAAGTCGCACCGCACCCTCTCCGTCTGCTTGGGTCCCCCACATCAGGTATCGTTTTTCTCTCGCCACTCCCCTCGCCTCACCTCTCTCCCTCCAAACCCCTCACCTTGCGCTGACACACACACACACGTGCACGTGCATGAGCGAGGCTGCGGAGGAGAGAGGAGGAGGCGAAAGGCTGAGGGGGCTTTTGTCTCGTGCGAGGAGATCCGGCAGCAGACTTGATGAAGATTAGATGTTGCACTCGCACACCTCGGCCAAAGGCAACCGTTGCAGGCTGGGCGAGGTGTCGCATTCCGTGGCACTGTGTCACGTGGCTAAGTCACGTGGCTTACGCATTCTGGCGGCTGATCGAGTCTTAAGAGAAGTCGGTGCCAACTGCGGACCACCACAACAACAACAACAACAGGCCACAGTGGGTGAGTACAGGCGGCGCCATGGGTGACTGCTTCTCTTTCATTGTTGGTAGTCGTAGTCTGACATCGGTGTTCGCTGCTCTTGCTGGCGGTCATAGTGTCTGAAATGTCCGAGCTTTTGTGCCTGACAAAGCGGCCATTTGTAACTTGCAGTCTCCTGTGGTCCTGCAGCACATGGACCTTCTTCACGCGGAGCTCTTCAGTCTTGTCAAAACGAGGCTTGGTGTGCAGGTGTGCACATAGGGAGGGAGGAGAATGCCGCAGAGCTTCACAACGAGAGTCACATCTTTCATTTTAACAGCATGACTTGTTTACTGCGTTAAAGTGCCACCATCCATAAAAGCCAAAAACAAACAAACAAACAAACAAACAAACAAACAAACAAACAAACAAACAAACAAACAAACAAACCCTTTGGAACTGTCACATTTGCTATTTCTTTATTCATGAGATCCTGGGGTACGAAGTGACAGCCAATAAGTAATGGACAGCCATTTTTATAAAATGCTGTGGCTGCAGTGTATCTGTTTTAATGTTCATGGTGAACAGACTGTGGAGACTGGTGGAGTCACTGGAGAATTCCTTTGCATGGTTTAATTTTGTTTATTATTCTACAACTAACCTAAGCGCATAGCGAGGCAACTAGAATGTGAAAAGAACACATTTCTTTCATCTGCTTTTTCGCGACTGTTCCCACCAACACACTGCGACTTTCACTTTTATTTACACTTCTAAGCATACAAATAGCTGTTACAGTCATAGTACACTGGCCTGTAATATACAATTTTATGAGCTCAGTATGAGTGCCACTGGTCTAATGGTGGTATAATGATAGTAATATCTCTTTATGTCTTTTTTCATATCTTCAGAAGGAATACCCGAGTGCTCGGCGTAGATAATCCTAATCTATATTTGCATATTTTTTCAGAGCTGTAATGATGTTTTAACTGTAGAAATAGCTCGGCTTTTGCTTTTTCTGTTGGGTTCCACATTTCTGACACTGGCTGGAGTGTATGGAAGGCCCCATCAAGCCACAATGTTTGCACACTGCGATGTTGCATTTGAATGTCTGCAGGCGACATCATCATCACTATCGTCACACATCAGCAACATTTCTCACCTGAAGATTTGAGGAAAACTTATATGTAAGAGAGTGGAAACCATGAGCATAGGAGACATGAAGTTGGCAGCAGGCAATGTCTTGACACAAAGAGCAGCTAGTTATGAGGCAGACACCTTCAGCAACTAGTACACGTCACACAAATACAATTTTACAGGTTAGAGCAAATGTAGGAGACACACGAGCACAACAAACAATACAGGTTGGTAACAAACAAAGGTAAGCCGAGTACACAGTGTGCAACATAGTCACGTGAGATATAACGAGCATTACAGGTGCTACAGACGAGCTTGAAATACGAGTGTAGACAGTAAATAATAAATACACTGGTGCGCAGGGTCAGGACATTGTATCTCTGACAGAATCTTTAGGCCACGTGTTCAAAGACATTGGCCGACATGAAAAATAACATGAATGTAGTGATAAGCTTAATTTGTTTTCAGTCTTTCAAACTGTTAAGAAAATCGTGATAAGTATGAGGACGTCACAGAATGCCACATCAGTCCTCATCATGCCCTCATGCCCTCATGCCATCATGCCATCATGCCACCATGCCCTCATGCCCTCATGCCCTCATGCCATCATGCCCTCATGCCATCATGCCCTCATGTCATCATGCCACCACCGAGTGTCTCCAGCAGAACTTCAGTTTCTTGTAAGTGAAGCCAAGTGCCGTGTGAGTCTGGCTTTCCCCACGTGTTCGCTCGGTAAATGTACATGTGAGAAGGTGAAATGGATTCCAGTCATCGCTGACCGTTTGATACATACTGTATATTAGTCTCGGTAGCCATCACTACCGGCACATGAAGTCTCGTTCTGATTTCAAGATGGCGCTTGTGTGAATAAGGTCCATGAGCAGGGACTCAGCTGGTGACACACGGACCTAATGTGTTTTGCGCAAAAGCAAAAGAAGAATATACAAGGACTAGAAAAAGACTTTAAAAAATAAAAGCAAAACAAAAAGTAAATAACAAAACCAGCTAAAAAACAAACAAAAACCGCAAATACCCAGAAAGCCAATCAGACCACGAACTAATATCCCTGGACTGCTGGCAGACGATTTTTTTTCCAGTTAACTGCTAAAACGAGGCATGATACAAGAAAGCTTCCGGTTTATTCACATTCTTTGTTACGGCTCGCCGAGACTAACAGCGGAGAACTTGGCAAGAGGCAAGTTTGGCAGACAGACAGCAGTCCACCTACAGTCCGTGGTGAGACTAACGTTTGCCGGTAG
Source organism: Pomacea canaliculata (assembly GCF_003073045.1). Taxonomy (NCBI): domain Eukaryota; kingdom Metazoa; phylum Mollusca; class Gastropoda; order Architaenioglossa; family Ampullariidae; genus Pomacea; species Pomacea canaliculata. The sequence continues at coordinate 3,115,525 of NC_037598.1, read as the reverse complement.
CGGCAAGTCTGTTATTTCACAGACAAAGCCAGGCCCTGGTCAGCCAAGGGCCCAATGGCCGCCAACAAAATAATCTGGAGGCAAGCCCCTCTCAGAAGCTCGATATTGTGTCTATTGCGTCTGATCATCTCAGATTGTCTTGGATTGTCTCAGAATATCTCAGGCTGTATGGGATATAATCAGACAACTGACCACTCACGACGTGTGGCGCTGGCCATACGCCCAACCTCCTAGCCTCCATCTTGTTACTTCCGTTATTTAACGTGTACAAGAGGAACCCGGCAGGTCCCTGTTGTGGGGAAAGGCCGACATGTGAGAGGCTGGCTAAGCCCTTCAAGTCAGATGTCAGTCAGCCTTTGTACTAGCCGCCTGCTCTCTCCATCCCTTCGTCGCAGCTACCTCGTCATGGCTAGATGCAGGGCTAGCTGTAGTGCGGGCTGCAGGGCTAGTCACAAGTCAGATGTGATTGAAAGAGGATGATGATGGTGATGGTGATGGTGATGATGAGCATAAAAAGGACACACATATTTTGCATTCAGTGCCAGAGCTCTTTCAGTGACACTCAGGGGTGGGCAATTAATTTTCCCAAGGGGCCGCATGAGAAATTGGGATGGTTTTAGAGGGCCGGACTAATATAGTTAACTCAGTCTTACCCAATATTGTACTATATATATATACTGGCGGGCGGGCCAGCGGGCGGGCCGGTCAGAGACAGGAGGCGGGCCGGATGCGGCCCGCGGGCCGCCCCTTGCCCAGGTCTGCTCTAGAGTCTGCTTGTCAGTGCCAGAGCTCTTACAGCCTCATTTGCTGACGTTCTAGACCCAACTTGTCATGTGATTTCAGGGTCAGCTGTGCTGGCAGCAAGGTCCCAGTTTTTAAAGGCTATTGTTAGGTTATCTACAGGTCGTCACTGTAGGATATTTCTACACCACTCTAGGCCATTCCTCGACTGTTTGCACGTGAGGAGCGACCCGCCCTGTCTAGTGCCTAGTGTCTAGTCTAGTGCCTAGTGCCTAGTGCCTAGTCTAGTGTTAGTGTCTAATGTTAGTGTCTAGTGCCTAGTGTCTAGTCCTAGCAACGGTAGGCATCCACAGGGCGGGCCCCGAGGTGTCAGCCCTGGTTTGTGCCAAGAAAGATCGTAGCCAAGAAGAAATGCAGCCAGTAAAATGTGTGCGCGCGCGCGTGTGTGTGTGTATGTGTGTGAGTGTGGGGGAAGGTAGGGGTGGGAGTGCCCGCTGAGTGACAAAGTGAGGAAGAATTCTGTGTTCAGATTTCTAACCTGTAGAGTTTCATTGCACCTCAGACACTCCATACACATGAGACACAGTGTCAATATACATCAGTGTCAGTACACATCAGACAGTGTCAGTACACATCACACAGTGTCAGTACACATTAGACAGTGTCAGTACACAGCAGTCAGTGTCAGTACACAGCAGACAGTGTCAGTACACAGCAGTCAGTGTCAGTACACATCACACAGTGTCATACACATCACACAGTGTCAGTACACAGCAGTGTCAGTACACATCAGTCAGTGTCAGTACACATCACACAGTGTCAGTACACATCACACAGTGTCAGTACACATCACACAGTGTCAGTACACAGCAGACAGTGTCAGTACACAGCAGTCAGTGTCAGTACACATCACACAGTGTCAGTACACATCACATAGTGTCAGTACACATCACACAGTGTCAGTACACAGCAGTCAGTGTCAGTACACATCACACAGTGTCAGTACACAGCAGTCAGTGTCAGTACACATCACACAGTGTCAGTACACAGCAGTCAGTGTCAGTACACATCACACAGTGTCAGTACACATCACACAGTGTCAGTACACATCACACAGTGTCATACACATCACATAGTGTCAGTACACATCACACAGTGTCAGTACACATCACACAGTGTCAGTACACAGCAGTCAGTGTCAGTACACAGCAGTCAGTGTCAGTACACATCACACAGTGTCAGTACACAGCAGTCAGTGTCAGTACACAGCAGTCAGTGTCAGTACACATCACACAGTGTCAGCACATCACAGTGTCAGTACACACACAGTGTCAGTACACATCACACAGTGTCAGTACACAGCAGTCAGTGTCAGTACACATCACACAGTGTCAGTACACATCACACAGTGTCAGTACACACACACAGTGTCAGTACACACACAGTGTCATACACATCACACAGTGTCAGTACACATCACACAGTGTCAGTACACACCACACAGTGTCAGTACACATCACACAGTGTCAGTACACATCACACAGTGTCAGTCACACAGTGTCAGTACACATACACATCACACAGTGTCAGTACACATCACACAGTGTCATACACATCACACAGTGTCAGTACACATCACACAGTGTCAGTACACATCACACAGTGTCAGTCACACAGTGTCAGTACACATCACACAGTGTCAGTACACATCACACAGTGTCATACACATCACACAGTGTCAGTACACATCACACAGTACACATCACACAGTGTCATACACATCACACAGTGTCAGTACACATCACACAGTGTCAGTACACATCACACAGTGTCAGTACACATCACACAGTGTCAGTACACATCACACAGTGTCAGTACACATCAGGTACTCGAGCCTCGTTCGTGTTGACAGTGGGCTTTAGAGGGAGTGTGTTGGCACCTGGGGTGTTGCAACTGTGGAGGGAGTAGGAGACAAAGGGAGGGTGCAAGATATGGGAGGGCGAAAGAAACCAAAAGCAGAAACCATGGAGACACTGGCAAAACATGAACCCTGACCCTTGACCATAACCCTGTTGATGCTCAACACAAGCGTTTTATTGTTATTGTCTTTACCTGCTTGCTTTCAACAACAACCACTGTGACTTTGTGTTCACTTTCTACACGTCACACACAATTCAGCCTGTGTAGTCTGTATACACGTGTTAGCACACAGAGCATAATACACACAGGCTCACTGGTACACAAATGTTAGTACACAGGGCATGTTAGTATGATCTTATTGAATATACAAGAAATGTTAGTACACAGGCATGTTAGTATGATCTTATTGAATATACAAGAAATGTTAGTACACAGGCATGTTAGTATGATCTTATTGAATATACAAGAAATGTTAGTACACAGGCATGTTAGTATGATCTTATTGAATATACAAGAAATGTTAGTACACAGGCATGTTAGTATGATCTTATTGAATATACAAGAAATGTTAGTACACAGGACATGTTAGTATGATCTAGTTATTTAGTATACAAGAAATGTTAGTACTCAGGCATTTATTTAGTATACAAGAAATGTTAGTACACAGACATGTTAGTATGATCTTATTTAGTATACAAGAAATGTTAGTACACAGACATGTTAGTATGATCTAGTTATTTAGTATACAACAAATGTTAGTACACAGGCATGTTAGTATGATCTAGTTATTTAGTATACAAGAAATGTTAGTACACAGGCATGTTAGTATGATCTAGTTATTTAGTATACAAGAAATGTTAGTACACAGGCATGTTAGTATGATCTAGTTATTTAGTATACAAGAAATGTTAGTACTCAGGACATGTTAGTATGATCTAGTTATTTAGTATACAAGAAATGTTAGTACTCAGGACATGTTAGTATGATCTAGATATTTAGTATACAAGAAATGTTAGTACACAGGCATGTTAGTATGATCTAGATATTTAGTATACAAGAAATGTTAGTACACAGGCATGTTAGTATGCAGTGTAGACAATGTACATCGATGTAGTCCAGCATGCCCTGCTAGTCACACCTATCGGTGTACACGGCAGCTGAGGACGGGCAGTGACGCAGAACGTGTCTTTCAGGGCAGCCATGTCACCCTCGTCCCTCATCGTCATCCTTGGGGTGATGACGGCCAGTCTGAGGTCACGTGGACTTTGCGCAGTTATCCTCCTTCTGACCTTGGAAATTCGGAGAAGGAGCTCGCGCAGCTGCGAGAAGAGGACGCGTTTTCACGAGATCTCCACGCCGCTGCCCCACAAGACCTCATCCGTCTTTGACAGAATAGAGAAAGGTCAAGCAGAAGACAGAAACAAACTTCCGGTTGGCGGGGAGACTTCACGCGTTGATGACGTGAGAGAAGACCTTCAACCGGACCTAACGGTCAGTGACGCTGAGCGCGAGCATGCTGACAGATGGCGTGACGTCACGAGTGACGTGGCTGGCGGCAAACAGAACGGCGAGGAGCCAGTGGACTGGACAAAGCAGGGAGAGTCCCACATCCGGGTCATCGAGGTCAATCAGACCTTGTACCTTAACAACAGTGGAGTTGATGATGAACAGCAGGTAGGTAGCATAATGACGTATGTACATGAGTGCGTGTGCGTGTGCATGCTTGTGCGCATAAATGTGTATGTGCGTATAAACATGTGAACATATTATTTGGCTCCAGTGAGGGCACGCCCATCGTCTGTAGACTGTGAACAATGTGTGAACCATGTGCCGGAAAGCAGGTAACACAGCAAGACCTTGTGTAGCGGAGTGACGTCACGTGTGGGACCGTTATCTGACGGCGGTGCCAGAAATGAAGCGAGTTGCTTGAGAAAAGTGTTTTTATGTGTCTGGAGGCTTGTCTGTACGTTTGTCTGTACGTTTGTCTGTATGCTGGGCCGTCTGCCACAGTTGTCAGGGTTACAAGACTTGAATTCCGCACCATTCGCGAACACAAGACAGAGCTGTGTGAGTGGCTAGTGGTAGGGCGAGCTGTGTGCACTGTCTACTGTGTCTGTTGTCTAATGTGTCGACTGTCTACTGTGCTGTTGTCTACTGTGTCTGTTGTCTACTGTGTCTACTGTCTACTGTGTCTACTGTTTACTGTGTGTACTGTGTCTACTGTCTACTGTGTCTGCTGTCTAACGTGTCGACTGTCTACTGTGTCTACTGTCGACTGTGTCTGCTGTCTACTGTGTCTAGTGTCAAGTGTGTCTACTGTGTCATTCTGTAGCCAGTCAGTAGCTCTGTAGTCTGTAGTCAGTCTAGCCTGTCAGCCATCATTCTGTAGTCTAGTGTCTAGTCAGTCAGTAGCTCTAGCCTGTAGTCAGTCTCAGTGTCTGTCAGTGTAGCAGTCAGTAGCTCTAGCCTGTAGTCAGCCATCATTCTGTAGCCAGTCAGTAGCTCTAGCCTGTAGTCAGCCATCATTCTGTAGCCAGTCAGTAGCTCTAGCCTGTAGTCAGCCATCATTCTGTAGCCAGTCAGTAGCTCTAGCCTGTAGTCAGCCATCATTCTGTAGCCAGTCAGTAGCTCTAGCCTGTAGTCAGCCATCATTCTGTAGCCAGTCAGTAGCTCTAGCCTGTAGCAGCCATCATTCTGTAGCCAGTCTGTAGCTCCAGCCTGTAGCCAGCCATCATTCTGTAGCCAGTCAGTAGCTCCAGCCTGTAGCCAGCCATCATTCTGTAGCCAGTCTGTAGCCAGTGTAGCTGCTCTGTGACATGACATCATGCGAGCTTAGCCAGTGATGGCGACAGATGTAAGAATTTTTCCCAAGTATCACCAAAGATGTGAGTGAAGTCCAAACTGTCTTCTGTGCACCAGCAGTTTCAGCCAGTGCGCATGCCAGACAAATTTGAAAACTATGACGTCGACGGGGACGGCCGAATCACGTTGTCCGAGCTTCGCTACGTCACTGGGGCCACGGAGGGGGCGGCGGAGGCCTTCAGTGCTGCAGATGTCGATGGTAAGTACACTTACTACAAACACTCTTCTTCGTCGTCTGCTTTCTCCTCGTCGTCAGACATCTTCAAGTGCGCGACGACCATGTTGAGGCTCTGTACAATGACTGTGGTAAAGTAGTGTGACGTACTAGTGGAGGGCCTCACATGCTTTCTTGAACGTAACGTCATGTGATTGTCACTCAGAGAACTTTTGTAAGACCGCTGCTTAGATAAAGTATAAGGATGTAACGCCTGTAACACTGTGGGCCGTAGTGAAGTGCATCAGATGACTTCTGTAACGTGTGCTTCAAAGATAACCTTTGTAACACTGTGTTGCTGATATAAAGTAGAATAGCTCATGTAACAGTCGTAACACCATGTGACGTACCAGTGGTGTTGTGCCTCAGGTGACGGCTTGCTGGACGAGGAGGAGTTCCAGGCCACCATGTGGGGGAGGGATGCTAGTGAGCCCCAGCAGCGCACTGTCATCCTGATGCCGTCAGAGGACGTCAGACCCTCCGAGATTCCCCGAGTCGCTGACAGTCCTCCCGTCCATCCCCCCGTACAGTCTTCTCGACCCCCCGCACGATGGCGGATAGGGCGAGCCTGGAGTGGTTAGACGGCGCCACTGGCTTACTGGCGACTGCTTTGCTTCAGGTGTCATGAGCACGTGCTTCCCCCCAGGACTTGAGAATCTCTTGTTCTACAGTCTGACGTACACACAGCTCACACTTTACACGCACAGCCAGGTGACACAGTTTACACACACACAGTCAGGCGACATACACACACGTCAGGTGACAGAGCACACACACACAGTCAGCATACACACAGTCAGGTGACAGAGTTTACACACAGCTCACACTTTACACACACGTCAGGTGACACAGTTTACACACAGGTCAGGTGACACAGTTTACACACACAGTCAGGTGACACAGTTCACACACACACACAGTCAGCATACACACAGTCAGGTGACAGAGTTTACACACAGCTCACACTTTACACACACGTCAGGTGACGCACAAGCCGTCAGGTGTGAAACAAGCTGAAGGAAGGACAACCTCACACAAGTGTCGTCAGTCGTCACAGACATCAGAGGAGAAAACCTCACCTGCCATCCTGTAGCCTGCTATCACTGTGTTTGTGTGTGTGTGTGTGAGGTGCGTGCTTCGCCTGTTTGCCCATTCTTTGTCGCACGCGAAGAGTTATCTGCCCCTGAGAGTAATGCGATGACGTAGGTGGCGTGGTGGCCCCGTGCCATGAACCCTTTGGTGGCCACAGTTGGGAGGAAGTCACGAAGCGAGGATAAGTCTTGGTCGTGGGGCAACATGGGGAACGCAAGGACCTCGTCTTGTCCAGACCTCGCATGGTTGACCCCGAGAGTGGCACTCGTCTAGTGGTCCTCGCCAGTCAGTGCCACTGACCTCACTGACATGTCCATAGGGGTCAGCTACGTCAAGATCGGCGCAGTGAGGTTAGGGAGCAGTGACGTGGTCCTAGCGCCTGTGAGCCACCACGAGACTTTTGTGGATGTCACGCGACAGTGTGGGAAGACAGTGGACGTCACGCCACCTGTAGACGACTGTTCCCGTCACCAGGGATGTTGTCTGGAGAGAGAAGCGCATGGGTTGTAATGCATGTAATGCACTTCTCTTGAGCTTATTGACTACAATCTGCTGTATGAGGTAATGCCTGTAATGCTCTTGAGTTTATTGACTACAATCTGCTGTATGAGGTAATGTCTGTAATGCTCTTGAGTTTATTGACTACAATCTGCTGTATATGGTAATGCCTGTAATGCTCTTCTCTTGAGTTTATTGACTACAATCTGCTGTATATGGTAATGCCTGTAATGCTCTTCTCTTGAGTTTATTGACTACAATCTGCTGTATATGGTAATGCCTGTAATGCTCTTCTCTTGAGTTTATTGACTACAATCTGCTGTATGAGGTAATGCCTGTAATGCTCTTCACTTCACTTGACTGACTAGTGTGTTGTATGTTACACCAGGTTGTGTGGAAGGCTGAGTGCAGTTTTACAGTTTGTGTTTACTGCTGTGACCGGCCGACACGCGCTGTAAAGTCTTTCTCCTGATGTTCTCGTCTAAACTGTTTCACACTAATGTAGGCTTGAATAGTGACGATTTCACACTGGCTAATGTTTCACACTGTCTAATGTAGGATGTGAAAAGTGACGATTTCACACTGTCTAATGTTTCACACTGTCTAATGTAGGCTGTGAATAGTGATTTCACGCTGTAGAATGTAAGCTCTGTATAGTCAAGATTTCACACTGTGTAGTCACTATTTCACACTATCTAATGTAGTCGCTGTGTAGTCACTGTTTCACACTGTCCTATGTACACTATGCATTCACTATTTCACAGTTATCGTCACTATCTTCACTCTCACTAGTTTTAGTCACAGTCCAGCAGGCCACCCTCTCTTTATTTACCACGTATACGTCACAAGTGAAATGTTGTGTCGTGTGATCACAACATTCACCAGGTCACAGAAGTCACAATCAACAAAGACAGAAGTCTACAAATCATTGACAGACGTTTATATTCAAAAGGCAAGCAGCCAAAAGACAGGTAACCTACAGGTAAGTGCTATAGGTGTAGAAGGTAAGTGATATAAGTATAGAAGGTAAGTAATACAGGTAGAGAAGCGCCATCTACAATCTACTCCCTCATCCCTAGCCTTGTCATCATCTTGTTGACGACTGGCTGCTGTTTGTCATGTTTTGTTATTCGGGTGTCGTGGGGACGAGGTGCAAGCAGGGTGGCCACCCCACTCTCCCTCTCGCACCTGGTCTAGTGTCACTGTTACTATTTATAGCTACAGGAGTGACGTGCACACATCAGTGCTTTCACTAAAGAGCAAGAACAGCCTGGAGCTCCATCACAGCTTGTAACACACGTAGTGCCGTGAGCACAACATCAACCAACGCCTGTAAATACAAAAATAACATCTCAGCCTTGTACACAACCAATGGCTGCAAATGCAAAGATGACATCACAGCCTCCTACACAGAACCAAGGCTTGCACACAGAAAGATAATACGTAACATCACAGCCTCGTAGGCACAACCGATAATACGTCACCGTCTGTATAGTTTATAATTTGCATGACAAAGGTCAGTGGTGTGTAGCTCCTGCTACAAAGCAAACACATCAGGACAAAGAGTGAAATCTTCACAGTGAGTGGGGGACACATGGTGGGTGGGGAGGCGAGTGGGGCTATGATGTAGGGGAGATAACCCACGAATTTCTAGGTCCGAGAGGACAACGAGCTATGGAGAGATGTCTCTACTCACTTGACAGGTTTCTCTCCTTCTCTCTCTCACACACACACGGACACATTGGCACTCACACTCGCGCGCACACACACATGAACACGCACGCACAGACATATCACACACGGACACACAGACGACCCACGTGCCCCACACAGTTTCGTCAGTAGGAAGAGGATGATGTCATTTAGTTGATGACACACTGCTGTTGTCTACTTGTGTTGATGTGCAGTGGTGTGGTGTAAACAGTTGATGTGTTGCTGTGCAGTGGTGTGGTGTAAACAGTTGATGTTGTGTTGCTGTGCAGTGGTGTGATGTAAACAGTGTGATTGTGTTGGTGTGTGCAGTGGTGTGTGTAAACAGTTGATGTTGTGTTGCTGTGCAGTGGTGTGGTGTAAACAGTTGATGTTGTGTTGCTGTGCAGTGGTGTGGTGTAAACAGTTGATGTTGTGTTGCTGTGCAGTGGTGTGGTGTAAACAGTTGATGTTGTGTTGCTGTGCAGTGGTGTGGTGTAAACAGTTGATGTTGTGTTGCTGTGCAGTGGTGTGGTGTAAACAGTTGATGTTGTGTTGTGTGTGTGTGTGTGTAAACAGTTGATGTTGTGTTGGTGTGGAGTGGTGTGTGTAAACAGTTGATGTTGTGTTGCTGTGCAGTGGTGTGGTGTAAACAGTTGATGTCAGTCAGTAACAAGGCGGTGTATTGATCCCATCGTAAAATGACATGGATGACAAAGTCCTTGATTTGAATGTTGTCTGGCTACTCAAGGCGGCAGTGATTGGTCCAATAACAGTTTGTTATAAACATCATTATGTAAACAGTTTGTTGTAGCAGCCACTGTGACAGCCTGGTGTCCACAACAACAACAACAACAACAACAACAACAACATGAGTGTGTCTGGCAGGAGAGCACCAGCAGGCCTGCAGTGGACACCAGGAGGCAGGTCCACACTCTGAACGCTCACACCTAGAATATGATGCTAGGAGAATATTATAAACTGTAACAGTGTCTAGTCATCACTGTAGTAGAGTGTAGTGTAGAGTGTAGAGTAGAGTGTAGAGTAGAGTGTAGTCCTAGTAGAGCATACAGTCTGAGCTGTGTGAGGTGATGTGTTATAACAACCACACTGCTCTACATGTATGGGATACAGTATCATGACACAGTCGAACTGTAAGACTCCCTTGTGCCAGGGTCTACTGTAGTCTATTGTGCCATTGTCTACTGTAGTCTATTGTGCCATTGTCTACTGTAGTCTATTGTACCATTGTCTACTGTAGTCTAACCTGTTGTACCATTGTCCACTGTAGTCAAACCTGTTGTCTACTGTAGTCAAACTATTGTACAGGACACTGTAGCAGCTCGTCCACACAACCTGTGACGTCACCTGTGACCCACAGAAGGTTAGACGACAGAACACCCAGTGACCTCTGTTTGAGAGCCAGCAGACGACAGACCATCGTTACCATCCAGTCCTACAGCTGGCTGTCGAGAGAAGTTGTTAAAGTGACACTAGAGCCGGCAGACGACAGAGAGAGAGAGAGAAAGGCGAAAAAGAGAGATATGATACGATCAAAGGCCGACGGGTTAAGGTTAGGATGACAAATAACCGTCTGGCATAAACATTGCTCACACGTGACCAGTGACCAGTGGCCACTGCAGCGTGACAAGTCAGTGAACGCACCGTGACGTCTGTCTGTGCACCTAAGCAACACAGTGTGACATCACACCCACAAACATAGCAATCCCACCTTGCTTCGCTGTTGAACATGATTGCAAATATTGTTTTCATTGAGTAGAGAGTGATATGAAGAGTTGGAATCTCTTTCTGACTGAAATAAAGCATTTTCTGAAATGTACATCAAGAAGAAAAACAGCCTTTTGTGCACAAACAAACAATCAACAAACGAATACACACCTTCGGCGTAGTGCGCGCCATATTTGATCACGTGACGTTGAGCAGAGTGACAAAGTATACTCTAGGAGTCTATATTAAATACGTCACTAGCAGTTTAGCTAGTGTATAACAACAACAGACAAGCAAATGCTAAAGACAGGATCCCTCGGCCGCAAGTTATCCTTTTCGCTGTGTAGGAAAAAGCTGACAATCCAACATGTCCGCCTCGGCTGGACACCATTTCTGTCTACGTTTTTGTCTACAGATGTCGGAGGGGTTGGGGAGTAGACGAGTAGTCGTCCTGAAATATGTCAACTTGTGCCCGTAAAAACTGAGTTGAACTAGTGCTGTAGAAAGGCGCGACTGAAGTGAGTGCCGGACTACTTTGTGAAAGTCACATACTTGCGCCCAGGGACTACATTGTGGAGCTTGGCTACGTCACACTAACTGCTTGTCACACAACACAAACACATTACGTCAGCACTACTGTGAAACGTAACCCCACACACACCGCGATATAGCAAGAAATACACCAACAACCTCCTCGCACAACCTTAGTTGACCCCGCGTGTGTTTGTATGCACAGTGACCTGTGGTGACCTGTCTACTGTCTACCTGGGGTCACCTGATGTGAGTGGTTGTCCCTCCCTAATTACTGTAATCACAGGCGGAAGTCACTAGAAAAAAGCTCTAACACCATGGCATCTTCTCACAGTAACTCTCCTTTAAAATAAAATCAGTTTGGCTGACGTTGCCACTAATGGGATCCCCAGCCCCCGTAATAAACATGAGGCCGCCATTCCAAACGGAAAGGGCGGTAACTCGTACAAACGTAGTTCAACAGCTCGTGCAGACCACGTGGCTAGTGACGTAAACCTCACGAGCCGTCTTGCGCCGTTAAAGTTCTGACGTCACGGATGACGTTGGACTGCAGTCGAAAGTCGTCGCCAGACGTCAGGTCGGGGTTGCTGTCGCTCTCCTCCATGCGGCTGTAGTACTTGACGCTGCTGGGCCGGATGAGAGTGCTCTCCCCTTCTAGGATGATGTGCTTGCTCGACAACCACATGAAGGAGTCGGACTTGCTGGCTGCAAGCACACAGCAGACACATGTGTCATGATTAGTGTCACTTGGCGGTGTCCTGTGTTACATGTGTCATGGCTAGTGTCACTTGGCGGTGTCCTGTGTTACAGACATGTGACATGTGTCATGATTAGTGTCATTTGGCAGTGTCCTGTGTTACATGTGTCATGGCTAGTGTCATTTGGCAGTGTCCTGTGTTACAGTGTCATGGCTAGTGTCATTTGGCGGTGTCCTGTGTTACAGACATGTGACATGTGTCATGATTAGTGTCATTTGGCAGTGTCCTGTGTTACATGTGTCATGGCTAGTGTCATTTGGCAGTGTCCTGTGTTACAGTGTCATGGCTAGTGTCATTTGGCGGTGTCCTGTGTTACATGTGTCATGGCTAGTGTCACTTGGCGGTGTCCTGTGTTACAGACATGTGACATGTGTCATGGCTAGTGTCATTTGGCAGTGTCCTGTGTTACAGACATGTGTCATGGCTAGTGTCATTTGGCAGTGTCCTGTGTTACAGACGTGTCATGGCTAGTGTCATTTGGCAGTGTCCTGTGTTACATGTGTCATGGCTAGTGTCACTTGGCGGTGTCCGGTGTTACAGACATGTGACATGTGTCATGGCTAGTGTCATTTGGCAGTGTCCTGTGTTACATGTGTCATGGCTAGTGTCACTTGGCGGTGTCCGGTGTTACAGACGTGTCATGGCTAGTGTCATTTGGCAGTGTCCTGTGTTACAGACATGTGTCATGGCTAGTGTCATTTGGCGGTGTCCTGTGTTACAGACGTGTCATGGCTAGTGTCATTTGACAGTGTCCTTTGACAGTGTCCTGTGTTACAGACATGTGTCATGGCAGTGTCATTTGGCAGTGTCCTGTGTTACATGTGTCATGGCTAGTGTCACTTGGCGGTGGTACCAGTTCCAAGCTGTGTGACAGTAACACTCACACACACACTCAAACACACACACCTAACACTCACCAGATGACAGCTACACCTGTACCTGAGGGCGAGGTCACTGACCTTTGTACTTGGGAGTCTGGCGGCCGGCCATGAGTAGCGCCCAGTAGACGAGGATGGACACAAGGCTAAAGGTCAGGCAGAAGGCGAGAAAGCTGGTTGGACCGAGACTGACCACCAGCTGCACACACAAAGTGACATGACATCCACAGCTGACAGCGCCACGGCCCCCTCTCGTCATCCACAGCTAGCGGTTCTCTCCCCTACATTATCATGCCACTTCCCTACCCTCCTGTCTACTCACTGTCCTCCTGTCCACTATATCGTTACTGTCCACTATATCTTCACTGTCCTCCTGTCCACTATATCGTTACTGTCCTCCTGTCCACTATATCGTTACTGTTCTCCTGTCCACTATATCGTTACTGTCCACTATATCGTTACTGTCCACTATATCTTCACTGTCCTCCTGTCCACTATATCGTTACTGTCCTCCTGTCCACTATATCGTTACTGTCCTCCTGTCCACTATATCGTTACTGTCCTCCTGTCCACTATATCGTTACTGTTCTCCTATCCACTATATCGTTACTGTCCACTATATATTCACTGTCCTCCTGTCCACTATATCGTCCTCCTGTCCACTATATCGTTACTGTCCTCCTGTCCACTATATCGTTACTGTCCTCCTGTCCACTATATCGTTACTGTCCTCCTGTCCACTATATCTTTACTGTCCACTATATCGTTACTGTCCTCCTGTCCACTATATCGTTACTGTCCACTATATCGTTACTGTCCTCCTGTCCACTATATCGTTACTGTCCACTATATCGTTACTGTCCTCCTGTCCACTATATCTTTACTGTCCACTATATCGTTACTGTCCTCCTGTCCACTATATCGTTACTGTCCTCCTGTCCACTATATCGTTACTGTCCTCCTGTCCACTATATCGTTACTGTCCACTATATCGTTACTGTCCTCCTGTCCACTATATCGTTACTGTCCTCCTGTCCACTATATCGTTACTGTCCACTATATCGTTACTGTCCTCCTGTCCACTATATCTTTACTGTCCTCCTGTCCACTATATCGTCCTCCTGTCCACTATATCGTCAATGCTACCTCCTGATTCACGCGCCATATCCTCACCGGTTAGTGTGCCGGTAGTTTTGCTAGAATATCTATGATTTAGTTTAAGAACGAAGGGTAGGTATGTTAGAAGTTAGAATAGACAATGCTGTAGCAACAGACATTTGTCTACTCCCAGAGCTAGCTCCTGGCCTGTTAGCAAGGACCAGCCACACCCAATCCCTCCTCCCAACAACCTACTAAAGGAGGTTGATTTGCTTCAACCCAGAGATTTCGCATTTCACGTGAAGGGTTTGGGAGAGAGAGAAGACCAAAATACCCGGAGAAACCCATTAATGGTCAGGACTTTGAACAAGGCGACTTCAAAATGTGTACCGAGGCGAGATGCGAACCTGGAAGTTTGGGTTAGCAGCTACTGTAGAGTACGAAAATGTCCCTACAGAGAGTAGTACACAAACTAGAAATGGTCATTGGTTCGCTGATCCTGTTGGTGACGTCTGTCACACTCATCCCATCATGCACACGGGCAGGCAAAGATGACTGTGAGTGTGTGTGAGAGAGACAGAGACAGAGAGACAGAGAGTGGGTGAAGGCTACTCACGTTGCCCACGATGATTGGACACAAAGCCTCCCCCAGCGCCGCCACGACCACCAGGCAGGTGGTGATGGAGTCTGAAACAAGTAGAACTCATGTAGAGCTTACACACACTGACAGAAAGGCAGACAGACAGGCAGACAGACAGACAGACAGACAGGCAGGCAGGCAGGCAGGCAGGCAGGCAGGCAGACGGACAGACAGGCAGACAGACAGACAGGCAGGCACACAGACAGGCAGACAGACAGACAGAGAGACAGACAGACAGGCACACAGACAGGCAGACAGACAGGCACACAGACAGGCAGACATACAGACAGGCAGGCAGGCAGACAGGCACACAGACAGACAGGCAGGCAGACAGACAGCGAGACAGACAGACAGACAGGCAGGCAGGCAGGCAGGCAGACGGACGGACAGACAGGCAGGCAGACAGACAGACAGACAGGCAGGCAGGCAGGCAGGCAGGCAGGCAGGCAGGCAGGCAGACAGACAGACAGCGAGACAGACAGACAGGCAGACAGGCAGACAGACAGACCCACTGTCTATTGCATGTTGTTGAATGAGAACGGAAAGTGTGGGCGGATTCGAGTGCTTTGAGCGGGTGTGACATCTCACGACCTCCGCTTTGTCTTTGGTGTCACGGTGTCATGGAGGGCCCCCACCCCTATGAATGTTGAAGATTAAGAGAGAGACAGAGATAGAGAGACAGAGATCTGATGCCTGCTACTCGTGTCCCTGACTGACGGCCCCTGACCCTTGTCTCCAGCGCTGTGTTCCAGTCCTGTCCAGACACAAGGTGTGCAATGTTCAGGTAACACATGGGGTCAGTCTGCCGAGGTTTTAATTTTTGTGGAAGTTTTGCAAGTTTTGGACAGAATAGTAAGATGATGTCTTGAAATGAGTGTCAGATTCTAAGTAGTACATTTTATCTTTCCAGACTTTTTGTTTCTCGTTAGTTCTGTCTCGCGTGTTGGCCATGGGTGGGCGCACTGAGTGCAGGTTCTGGAGGAGAGGCAACAGTCAGTGCCTCGTGTTTCTGATGGAAGCCCCACAAGCGGACGTGAACTTTGAGTTCAAGACTTTTACTGCGGACAGGAAGGCTTACTGTGATGTATTTTCAAACATATTTAAGCCTTTGGTTGTTGATTATCTTTTTAATTATATTCTTTTTTAATTTATATTTTTGTTGGTATTTTAATCTAGTATGCATGCCTCTAGAGCCGTGAGTGACACATGCTGTGAGGTGTGAGTACCCGGGTGTCGAGGACAGTGAGGGACCAGCGGTCAGGTCCACTGAATGCACGACGCCGGGTGCACCCGGGAATGTCGGGTACACTGAGCGACACGGTGTGGTGGTACTTACGGTTGATGTCGGGTACACTCAGTGGTACTCACGGTTGATGTCGATGTACTGCTCACACATGGACATGACTGTGGGCGACATGCTGGACACAAAGAGCCCCACGCTGCACGTGCCCATGTAGATGACCACGTGACTCCAGCGGAAAATGAGTGTGATGAGGAGCGCCACCGAGCAGCCGATCTGTGAACACACCAGCAACAGGGGCTGACGTACTCTCTGTGCTTGTGTGTGTGTGCACGTGCGTGTAATGTTTGTGTGAGGAGAGCGAAAACGAGAGAAGGAGAGAGAGAGGAGAGAGAGAGAAAGAAGGGGGAGAGAATAAAACAGTACAAGAAGCAGACAACTTGGAATAAACCACGTTCAAAAAGGTATAAAGTGTGAAGGTGTGTGTGCTTGTTGTTTCAAAGCGAGCTGCAGGTGAGCTCTACTCACCACGTTGACGAGGAGCATGAAGGCGGCGGTCAGTCGGGCAGCAAGGGGCACAGCAATCATCCGGCCCGAGGCGAAGAGGCCCTGAGCAAGGGGAACAAATCACGTGACTGGGATACCTTCTTCCTTGGCCTTCAACTCACCACCCCTCCCGCTTGACCCGCTATGTCGGCTATGAGATGTAAGCAAGTGTCATCAAATCTGACAGCTGTGAGAAAAGTATGGTGGCTGACCACAGATATACTTTCTCTAGATGACAGACTCCATGTTAGCTTACTGGACGTTGAGTGGTTGCGCGGCTCGCTGCCTCCCGGAAGTTTTATTACAACGCTCGCCAGGTGTCTCCAGTAGCTTTGCACTAGGGGTCACACTCTCCACTAGGGGTCACACTCTCCACTAGAGGTCACACTCATCCACTAGGGGTCACACTCACCCACTAGGGGTCACACTCACCCAGAAGCAAGCGTCCAGCACCGCCCCCTCGTACTTCTTCAACCCCGGCAGCTGCGACTCGTGGGCGTAGGTATAGATGTAGTTAGCATACGACGACTGCAATAATAATAATAATAACCATCATCATCATCATTATCATCATCATCATCATCATCATCAAGAATACCCACTCTTTACGCTGTATTCCCTTCTCGGTCATCTGCCACCTTACAGTGTTCTCTGACAAGGACTAGTGACACATGGCACTACCACAGATGTGTAGAGACAAGGACTAGTGACAACACATGACACTACCACAGGTGTGTAGAGACAAGGACTAGTGACACATGGCACTACCACAGATGTGTAGAGACAAGGACTAGTGACAACACATGACACTACCACAGATATGTAGAGACAAGGACTAGTGACACATGGCACTACCACAGATGTGTAGAGACAAGGACTAGTGACAACAACATGACACCCACACAGATGTGTAGTAGACACAGGACTAGTGACACATGGCACTACCACAGATGTGTAGAGACAAGACTTAGTGACAACCACATGAACACTACCACAGATGTGTAGAGACAAGGACTAGTGACAACACATGACACCACCACAGATGTGTAGAGACAAGGACTAGTGACAACACATGACACCACCACAGATGTGTAGAGACAAGGACTAGTGACACATGGCACTACCACAGATGTGTAGAGACAAGGACTAGTGACGGTTGGCAGACAAACTCAGGGCAACACCAACTTCCGTTTGTGTAGTTTCAGACGAAAGGAACTTGCCGTGCAGTAAAAATGGAAGTTTTGTAAATGAGTTTAACGAGAGTGAGGGCAAACATCAGGACTGTAGAGTGAATCATCTCTACATGAAAACAATGATGTTGTGTGTGTGATAGGAAGCTGATGCCTAGATGAACAATGTCAACAATATTGTGGCCACGATTAATTGGCTGGATGTTGATGATTTCTCACGAGACAACACCTGACTGGGGCGTTACCAAAGGTACACAAGTTATTGTTGGTAAACAAACTCAGACTTGACTTTGTGCTTGAATTGAATCTGCTCTGACCACAGGATGTGGACGATTCTGACATGCGCAGTGGCGATGAGGTGCGAAGACCGCCAAGATGCACATCCTGTCTACACGTGTCTGGCATTGCTGTGTATGGTGGAGACAATGGTGTCTACAGGTCTAGTCATATACACCTACACACTTGTGTACACTTGTATACACTTGTGCTCAGGCTCAGCGTGCTCTTTAGGACTGCGAGTCCAAGCTGTGCACATTTTGAATTTATTATTATTATTATTAAAGTTATTAACAGGACATAGGTATGTCAAGTAAACATAGTTTACACAGGTAAACACATGAAGTATTAACTTGGTAAAGACAACAAACAACAATGTATTCTCAGTGCACTCCGTGATGACAGTTCATATATATATATCTGTATGTGGACTTGCACGGGTAGAGTGAGTACAGAGATCACGTGGCTACATGAGGCACACGAGCGGCAGATAACTCACCTGAAGCCCATCAAACAGGAAGAGGCAGACACAGGTAAACAGGGTCACCATTGCCGTCTCTCGGGTCCGCACGAGTAGATCAGGTCTTTGACCCACCCTACCACACTGTCCACTGACAGACCTGAGGCGAGAGAGAGACAGAGAGAGAGACAGAGAGTATAACGTCACCACGCTGTCCACTGACAGACCTGAGGCGAGAGAGAGACAGAGAGAGAGACAGAGAGTATAACGTCACCACACTGTCCACTGACTGACCTGAGGCGAGAGAGAGAGACAGAGAGAGAGACAGAGAGTATAACGTCACCACGCTGTCCACTGACTAACCCAATCATCATATTGTCCAGTAGCAGACCTGACCTCGTGAGGTCAAAGGTCTGTACACAATCCTGTAGAAGGCGATTGTCAGAGATTTCCGTAGGCCTGTCGACGTGGACGACGGAGGGGGATCAATGGTTGAAAGTACAAGGTACAGAAAGACACCACAACACAATCACAATCACAATCACACCGAGCTTCAAACGTGTCAAAGGAAGTGTCATCCACAGAGGAAGCACAAACACTTGCACACAAACTCTGCGGTTGGGCCGCGTGTAGTCACGTGGGTGGTGCGGGTACGTGAGCTGTTGGCCGGGTACTTCCTCTGTAGCCACTGCTCACACGACTTGTCTTCACAGTCTGTCATTGTACAAACATGTAGTGTACACATGTAGTGACATTTAGAGACATTATTCTGCCGCCTGTCAGCAAACAGACCTCGTCATCACACAGGCTGCTGTGCTCAGGCGCTCGTCTTTGTTTGTTTGTCTCCCCTGTTGCTAGCGCACAGCAACCAGCAACAGGTTGCACTCCTCTACATTTCACATTTTACAGACAGAAACTTAATATTAGATGAGATCAAACCACACACAAACACAGACAAACATACACACAAACACACACAGAGGAAAACACACACAAATACACACACACACGTAGTTCCAAGTACACAAGGGGATGTAACTGACAAGAACAAACACACAGCTGGTCACGTGGTTCCACTCACACTCACACATACACAAGCGCGTGTCATTGACGCACTCAGCTGGTCACGTGGTCTTACTCTGTGTCTGGGAGGCCACGTGTGGGTGGTGGACTTCGCCGTACGATACACCCTTTGGCTTAAGTCCCCTGAATTTCTCCATGAAGATGACGTAAGCGACAAGGAAAGCCACGCTCAACTGCAACAGTAGACACACTGGCCAATCAGAGTGCTTACCTACTACAGACTGGCCAATCAGAGTGCTTATCTACAATACACTGGCCAATCAGAACGTTTACATACTACAGACTGGCCAATCAGAGTGCTTACCTACTACAGACTGGCCAATCAGCGTGCTTACCTACTACAGACTGGCCAATCAGAGTGCTTATCTACAATACACTGGCCAATCAGAACGTTTACATACTACAGACTGGCCAATCAGAGTGCTTACCTACTACTGACTGGCCAATCAGAGTGCTTACCTACTACAGACTGGCCAATCAGAGTGCTTACCTACTACAGACTGACCAATCAGAGTGCTTACCTACTACAGACTGACCAATCAGAGTGCTTACCTACTACTGACTGGCCAATCAGAGTGCTTACCTACTACAGACTGGCCAATCAGAGTGCTTACCTACTACAGACTGGCCAGTCAGGCTGCTTACAATATACAGACTAGCTAATGTCATGGCGCTTACACAGTACTTAATTCATGCTGGCCAATTAGAGAGCTGGTCAACCACTGGCTGATGAAATCAGGGCACTTACAGTACACAGGCTTGTCAATCATGGCGCTTGTGCTACACAGGCGGACCAATCGAAGCATTTCCTAACACGTGACATGGCAAATGTTCACGACTCTCAGACTCGTGGCTGCTGACGCCAGTCTCTTAACAAGGGAGACTATCGCTACAACTCTAGAAGGACCCACAACGCCATGCCACTACTATTTTTTACATACCGGAAAAAGGGCCTGAAGTAGGGTCAGGGGTTGAGTGAGAGTTAAGGTTTGGGTTAAGAGAGGCTGAAGGTTAGAGTTTTATTTTACAGTTTTACGGGGGGTCATGGCGTCCATAGTAACCGATGTCGATGCCTCGTGAGCTCTCCTAAAGTTAATTTAGCGGATCGGTCTGGTGTCAAGGGAGGGAGATAGAGGAGACAGGAAGTGACCTCTGACCTGTAGGGTGCCGAGGATGTAGAAGGCCATGGGCACGTGGCTCATTTGTCGGTACCGGAACACTCGTTGCGGCTGGGGAGCGATGTGTACGATGGCAATGTTGGAGGCGTTGGTGGTGGCTGTCTGATGTTGTTGTGGCTGTTGTGCCCCTAGTGGCGACTCGATTGTGAAGCCGTCAATGTAAGGGGAGCAATCCTTGTTTAACAAGAAGGCGGAGGCGATCATAGGGCTGACGAAAGCGCCAAGGCCGTAGAAACAGTGCATTGCCTGGGGTCAAAGGTTACAAAAATAATTAACACGTGTCCACATTTCAGTTGCAGAAATAAGTCAGTAAACACATTTTATTTGTCTCTACAGCTCTCAGCTCGCACAGCCACCACCGTCAGACCCTACAGACACCGTGCAGACATGCGACAATGACGTCACACGGGTGTATACTACCCCGACATAACCATTATCACGAATCTCCTTATTCTGTCTGTCCCTCTCTCTGTCTCCTTCTCTCGCTCACGTGTCTCGGTGTCACGTGTCAGGCCGCGTACCTGTAGGAATGGAGACACGTGTTTACCGAAGAGCAGGATCATGCGCAGGTTGGCCACACAGTCCAGGCAGCCCATGCACCACCCCATGATGACGAGGACGACGATGAGAGAGGCGAGGTTGGTGCATGCTGGGATGACAAACATGGAGAGCGAGATGCAGATACCCGAGGCCATCATCAGACTGTGGTTGGGTAGTCTGCAAGTACAAGTACAGGTACACGTACACATACACACGCTAGTGTCTACAGTGTGCAAGTACTGCAACATTTCAAGTGCAATTACTGTAACATTTTCAAGTGCAAGTACTGTAACGTTTCAAGTGCAAGTACTGCAACATTTCAAGTGCAATTACTGTAACATTTTCAAGTGCAAGTACTGCAACATTTCAAGTGCAAGTATTGTAACATTTCAAGTGCAAGTATTGTAACATTTCAAGTGTGCACGTACTCTAACATTTCAAGTGCAAGTACTGTAACGTCTCAAGTGCAAGTACTGCAACGTTTCAAGTGCAAGTACTGCAACATTTCAAGTGCAATTACTGTAACGTTTACAGTGCAAGTACTGTGACGTTTAAAGTGCAAGTACTCTAACGTTTAAAGTGCAAGTACTCTAACATTTTAAGTGCAAGTACTGCAACATTTTAAGTGCAAGTACTGCAACATTTCAAGTGCAAGTACTCTAACATTTTAAGTGCAAGTACTGTAACGTTTAAAGTGCAAGTATTGTAACATTTTAAGTGCAAGTACTGTAACGTTTAAAGTGCAAGTACTCTAACATTTTAAGTGCAAGTACTGTAACATTTCAAGTGCAAGTACTGCAACATTTCAAGTGCATGTACTGTGATGATTAAATTGCAAGTACTTTAACATTTTAAGTGCAAGTACTGTAACGTTTAAAGTGCAAGTACTCTAACATTTTAAGTGCAAGTACTGCAACATTTCAAGTGCAAGTACTCTAACTATTTTAAGTGCAAGTACTCTAACGTTTCAAGTGCAAGTACTGTGACGTTTAAAGTGCAAGTACTCTAACATTTTAAGTGCAAGTACTGCAACATTTCAAGTGCAAGTACTCTAATATTTTAAGTGCAAGTACTCTAACATTTCAAGTGCAAGTACTGTGACGTTTAAAGTGCAAGTACTCTAACATTTTAAGTGCAAGTACTGTAACATTTCAAGTGCAAGTACTGCAACATTTCAAGTGCAAGTACTGCAACATTTCAAGTGCAAGTACTCTAACATTTCAAGTGCAAGTACTGTGACGTTTAAAGTGCAAGTACTGCAACATTTCAAGTGCAAGTACTCTAAAATTTCAAGTGCAAGTACTGTGACGTTTAAAGTGCAAGTACTCTAACATTTTAAGTGCAAGTACTGCAACATTTCAAGTGCAAGTACTCTAACATTTCAAGTGCAAGTACTGTGACGTTTAAAGTGCAAGTACTCTAACGTTTCAAGTGCAAGTACTCTAACATTTTAAGTGCAAGTACTGCAACATTTCAAGTGCAAGTACTGTAACATTTTAAGTGCAAGTACTGTGACGTTTAAAGACAGCCATACAGATGACAGTCGGTCCTCTCTATACGCAACATTATTTACTGAGAAGTCGCCAGGCCAGGTTGTGTTGCCGCCCTCTGAATGTGACTTCATTACACTAAAGCTAATTAGACTGTAATTGCAGCTAAGTGGTCTGAGAGTGTTGTATCCTGAATGTCCACGATGATCTCGCTGGTGTGTGCGTGTGTGTGTTCATCCTGTGTGTGTTCGCTCAGCCTATCATGCTGCTCCTGCAGTGCCAGACCCAGACACAAGACTAGCACCAGTCCACCCACAACACACCCACAGAGATGCCACTCAGCCCCACAACACACCCACAGAGATGCCACTCAGCCCCACAACACACTCACAGAGATGCCACTCAGCCCACAACACACCCACAGAGATGCCACTCAGCCCCACAACACACCCACAGAGATGCCACTCAGCCCCACAACACACTCACAGAGATGCCACTCAGCCCCACAACACACCCACAGAGATGCCACTCAGCCCCACAAACACACCCACAGAGATGCACTCAGCCCCACAACACACCCACAGAGATGCCACTCAGCCCCACAACACACCCCACAGAGATGCCACTCAGCCCACAACACACCCACAGAGATGCCACTCAGCCCCACAACACACTCACAGAGATGCCACTCAGCCCCACAACACACCCACAGAGATGCCACTCAGCCCCACAACACACTCACAGAGATGCCACTCAGCCCCACCCAATGCCAGCGCAGATGTTCATCATTTGTCTGTGACAGTCGCAAACCTGATTTATTACAGGTGCCCCCACCCCCAGGTCCTGTCAATGGAACATCAAAGCCACTGGGCGCAGTCTGGTGTCACGCTACTTGTTTCTGACGAATGACTGAAGGTAAGGCTGAGAGTATGAGGCTACACAGTTCAACACAGTTCTACACAGTTCTGTTTTCTCTCTCGTTAGTAGAGCACCGCGCAGTCCGCCATCTACTGGGACAGTAGAGAAAGGATGAAAATGTGCGTGTGCTTGTCTTGTCGCCTGTATTTGCGTGCGTGTGTGTGTATGAGAGAGAGAGAGAGGAAGACAGTGTGTGTGTGTGAGAGAGAAGACAGTGTGTGTGTGTGAGAGAGAGAGGAAGACAGTGTGTGTGAGAGAGAGAGAGGGAGACAGTGTGTGTGTCATGTTTCTCCTGTCCCCAACCCCGGTGGTATCTCGTGCCCCAAGTGTTGTGTCCCCTGTTGCCAGCCCATGCTGTGTGTCAGACCCCACTGCAGGTCTTCACCTCCGATGTTTGTAAAGAGAGCAGATGCCTAGAGTGAAGCCAGACACACTTCCTCCTTCACTGCGCATGTGCAGCAGCCGCCATGTCGACGATGGCACAGTTCAATGCCCAGCAATGACAGCAGTTTGTCTACAGTCAGCATCTGAGGCGAGAACACTGCACAGGTCCAGTGCCATGCCATCGGCCAAGTTCCGGACACGGCAGTAGCCCCCCGCCCCACTCACCAGGGGAGACGGTGGGGAGGGTGAGGAACCTTCGCCATCAAACCACTGATGCTCCCAACGCCGGGACAGAGAGTTAGCAGGGGTCACGGGGTCAGGGGTCTCACTCTCCCAGGCGCAACAAATGTCACTCCCTGCAAATATCGGCAAAACTTCGAGGGAGGGGAGGGCAGAAGTCGAAGACTACAGTTAACCCCCCTTTGCCCGTGTGTGTGGCTCTAATCCCCTTGCGCTCCCCCCACAGACGTGTAGGCAGCCATCTGGTGGGTCTGCTGACCGGCCTGATAGACGAGCCTGTCGGGCGGACATGGGATTAACCCATTAATACTCCATCCCCCCGCGGTCTGAAGCCTCGGCACTTGGCCACCAGCCTGCCCCCAGCTTCCTCTACAACTCTGCTCTGCTATCGGCATAAATGTAGCCACCACCACCACCACCACCACCACCGGGAACCCACTGGCCTGTCACAAGAAAGAAAAGACATGAGAGAAGAAGATTCTAACGGAAGTTTAAAATATTCTGCGAGGCGGTCACTGCTGACAGTGTCCCCAGGTCATTGACCTGCTGTCATCTACTGCACTGATCTGTCTTACAAGGACCAGAGTGGTTGTGAACCCAGCCTCAACTAGTTGACACTGACATGACTGCTGGTGTGACCGTCTGACATGACTGCTGGTGTGACAGTCTGACATGACTGCTGGTGTGACCGTCTGACACGACTGCTGGTGTGACAGTCTGACATGACTGCTGGTGTGACCATCTGACATGACTGCTGGTGTGACAGTCTGACATGACATTTTAATTGATTTGTCACATTCATGGCAATGAGGTGGCCTGTCAGTGTGTTTGTGAGCGTGCACTCTATGCCTGTATGGTAGAGAGACTGAAAGTCCAGCAATGTCCTGCCCCACAGCTGCAGCGTTCACTTCTGACATCATGTGACAGGCTGTGTTCACCCGCCAGATGTCGCCTGCTGTTGCATGCTGCAGTTGCTTATTATTTATCTTTTTACAGCAGACTGCAAATTAATCTTATTATGTTATTTATTTTCTCTTCGCAAATCTCTATGAACAACACCTTTTGTATCACACGCAAAAAACACACTGACGTACGCGCGCGCTAGTTAATGATTGCGCGCTGCCTGGTGAGATGACACGCACAATTAATTGAGGTCAAAGTTGACTGCCATTCGCCACTTGCTTTGGGATGAACCTGGAGCAGCAGAAGCCCTGATGAAGACAGAGACTACGCGACACAAGACAAGTGTTAGTCACGTGACAGTCTATGTGCAACATCACTGATGTCAATGACACCTGAAGCCTGCCTGTCACCGTGAATACGTCACCTGTACAGTCGATACTTGCGCCCTCCACTTGTTGTGGAGGACAAGTGGTAATTATGAAGATCTTTTATTAGCTGATTAGACGAGATCTGAACCCAGGATAGCCAACCTTCACTGCATGGGTGACAGGCGCTAAATAGCAATCAGCTCAGTCTGCACTGTACACCGCAGTTTAGGCGGCGCAGTGGCAGTGTTAGACAGGTATCACTGTGTGTGGCCTGCTGACAGGTATCGCTGTGTGTGGCCTGCTGACAGGTATCACTGTGTGTGGCCTGCTGACAGGTATCACTGTGTGTGGCCTGCTGACAGGTATCGCTGTGTGTGGCCTGCTGACAGGTATCACTGTGTGTCGCCTGTTAACGGAGGGCTACCTCGGGGCTCGTCATTAACCTTACTCACCACTGCACCCTCCCTTCAGTCCATCCACTCATCCTCCTGTGTTTGTCTGCAGGCTGCTGGTTCCTTCTCCTACGTTAGTAGAATTCTGACCCAGACGTGAGTGAGGCGAGCTGGCACACTCTCAGGTGGTCACCGGAAGTAGGGAGGGAGGGCAGGTGCAGCACGCTCTGACCTCTGGCTTCCATGGGCGAGCACAGCGCCATCTCGCGCCGTGCAGACGAGTCAGGCGAGGGCTTGTAAAAATTTGATTAGAGGGAGACCATTGTAACAAGCGAGGTCTGGGGAAGGGGTGAGGATGTGGCAGTCCGGTGCTCTGCCCCTTGTCACGTGCCGTACAATATTTATCCAGGCTTAGCTACCAGCCAGTCTTCCCCCCAGGACGGCGCACGTCACATGCAATCAGCAGAGCTATCGAGAACCCCACGCCATTGGTTCCGTTCAAGATCAGGCGCAGTAATCTCCCTTATCTCTTGATCATCGATTTCAACAAGTCGTGTCCGGCGTCACGTAGTCGCCAACGTGCTCAACCCTAGTCGTGACTTAGTCGCCAACGAGCTCAACCTCAGTCGTCAAAGCGTTGGACGTCAAGGTGCAGAACGGAAGTAGTCATTGTTTTAGACCGGAAACAGAATGCACCGCAGAACTTTCCTTGCTGATAATTGTAGCTACCTACCATTAGATGCCGTGACGTAGCCTTAGTTGCTGGCACGGCGTTAAAAACAAACAAACAAAGCTACCATCATACACCCCCCTCAGCCCTCACATCCACCCCTCCACCAAACAACCAACAAACACTGCGACCCGACTGTAGGAAAGTCTCAAGAAAGAAAATGTCCGACGAGTGCCGCGAGGAAGACAGGTCCCCCCATGGTGTTACTGGCAGCATTACTGGATGGTGTTACTGGCAGCGTTACTGGATGGTGTTTAATATGGGCAACAGTGAAGACACTGTGACAATGAACAAACGAGAGCAGTGAACAGGGAGGAGACGGCCAAGAGACAGTTGATCATTCAGTGAACAGCGCACAGCGCCGCCATGAATTCCACGAGTTGTCTGAGTTCGTCTTTTCCTGCGGGCGGCTCACCAGCAATGCTCGTGGAGTGGGACTAGCGACAGGCGGAAGTGACGTATACTCCGATCATGGACGTCATCTGCACTTGACATTTGACCCTGGAGAGAGTGGCGGATGGCGGTGGGGTGGTGACCTCGGTACCTGTGGCACGAGTCAAGTCGACCTCAAACACTGCTCAGCGCTCACTGATTGACAGGCGCGCGACTCCGCCCACTTCCCAGTGATTTCACATCACACGGAGGTCGTCGTGGAGGGCGGGGTCCAGGCGTCCGAGAAGAGAGGCGAGAAGACGAGAGACAGTCGTAAACGAGTACTTGGTGGCACAGTGACACAGAGACCATAGTGTCACAGTGACACACAGAACATAGTGTCACATTGACACAGAGACCATAGTGTCAGAGTGACACATAGGACGTAGTGCTACACCACTGAAGGATATACCACTACAGTGACGTAGAGAACGTAGTGTTATAACAGTGTTACAGCAATACAGGGAGACACAAAGACCACAGTGTTACAATGAGGGCAGTTTGTGACACAAGTCACGCCTTCCTGTCACGTTGCGTGTCAGTAAAGTGACACCTTCATGTCACGAGGCGTGTAGCTGACATGACAGTAAGGTATGACACGTGTCAGTGATAAGCTGCCATGACAGACACTATTTGCTGCCAAGTCCTCCAGCCCTGTCCTCTCGTTGCTTTCTCTTCCGGGACAGCAACCTCCCCCAACCCCTCGTCACACACACCCTCCGTGTCCCCACCCACCTACCCCACCTCCTGCAAGCTGTGTGACGGACTGGCGCATGCGCGGACGTAGGCAAGGATACCAGGGCACAGGATAACTATCAGGGGAGACCACTGGCGTCCCACGCCGGGGCCAAACAAGCGGCTTGAGCCCACAGGGAGGCCACTCACTTCGCTTCAAAGGAGAGAAAATCAATTTCCTTCTTCATTTGCTTTGGAAGAGAGCGACATCCTGTAGCGTCACTTCCGCCTTCATCAGAGAGCCACTAAAGGGAGATCATCCGCCATCACCACTTCAAGAGGGGCGTGGGTCAGCCTCAGCCACTGATATCATGCTATGTACACGTGTGGTGACACAACTGACATCATGCTATGTACACGTGTGGTGACACAACTGACATCATGCTATGTACACGTGTGGTGACACAACTGACATCATGCTATGTACACGTGTGGTGACACAACTGACATCATGCTATGTACACGTGTCATGAAACACAACTGACATCATGCTACGTACACGTGTCGTGACACACAACTGACATCATGCTATGTACACGTGTCATGAAACACAACTGACATCATGCTACGTACACGTGTCATGAAACACAACTGACATCATGCTATGTACACGTGTCATGACACACAACTGACATCATGCTACGTACACGTGTCATGACACACAACTGACATCATGCTACGTACACGTGTCATGACACACAACTGACATCATGCTACGTACACGTGTCATGACACACAACTGACATCATGCTACGTACACGTGTCATGACACACAACTGACATCATGCTACGTACACGTGTCATGACACACAACTGACATCATGCTACGTACACGTGTCGTGACACACAACTGACATCATGCTATGTACACGTGTCGTGACACACAACTGACATCATGCTACGTACACGTGTCGTGACACACAACTGACATCATGCTACGTACACGTGTCGTGACACACAACTGACATCATGCTACGTACACGTGTCGTGACACACAACTGACATCATGCTACGTACACGTGTCATGACACACAACTGACATCATGCTACGTACACGTGTCATGACACACAACTGACATCATGCTACGTACACGTGTCATGGCACACAACTGACATCATTCTACGTACACGTGTCATGACACACAACTGACATCATGCTACGTACACGTGTCATGACACAACTGACATCATGCTACGTACACGTGTCGTGACACACAACTTACATCATGCTACGTACACGTGTCGTGACACACAACTTACATCATGCTACGTACACGTGTCGTGACACACAACTGACATCATGCTACGTACACGTGTCGTGACACAACTGACATCATGCTGCCAGCATCACGTGTCATGACACACAACTGTAACATGTTTATAATACATGTACAGACACAACGTCAATAACGTTCCTGCTACGTGGCCACCACAACGTATACCAAGAGTCGGGTCGTCAGAAGACTTGCCTGTGGACTGTAGCGCACCTTGTCCGCCATGTCCCTGGCAGTTACTGACTGACGTTAATGCCAGCGTTACCGGATGACGTTACTGGATGACGTTACTGGCAGCGTTACCGCATGACGTTACTGGCAGCGTTACTGACTGATGTTAATGCAGCATTACTGGACGGAGTTACTGGCAGCGTTACTGTGCGGGGGATATGATGAGTAGTCTGAATGTTCAGGCTGAACAGTTCACGAGTTGCTGACTAGTGAACACTGAGGCAACAGTGAACACACTGTGACAATGAACAAAGGCGAGCAGTGAACAGGGAGGAGACGGCCAGCAGACAGTTGATCATTCAGTGAACAGCGCACAGCGCCGCCAGACTCCAGGAAAAGCTCGGCTCTTCCAATTAAATTACTCTCCCCCTCCGCACGCCCAGTGCGGCTAAAATCGATCGTCTGCTTCCACTGGCTCACAGGCTCAGAGACAAGCGTCCTCCCCTTCCCCTCCCTTCCCTTCCCTCCGTCCCGTCGCACGCACACGGCTCCCTGATTTAAACAGCGCCACCTGAACTCTCTTCATCAGTGTGATCGCCCCTACAATGACCTCAGCTAGGTCATCTGCATCTTGACTCAGAGCACTGATTGCTGATCACTCCTTACTACTGATTACTCTAATTACTGATTACTGCTAACTAACTGCTGATTACTCTAATTACTGATTACTGCTAACTAACTGCTGATTACTCTAATTACTGGTTATTCCTAACTGCTGATTACTCTAATTACTGATTACTGCTAACTAACTGCTGATTACTCTAATTACTGATTATTCCTAACTGCTGATTACTCTAATTACTGATTACTGCTAACTAACTGCTGATTACTCTAATTACTGGTTATTCCTTACTAATTACCGATTACTCCTCACTCACTACTGATTACTCCTTACTAACTGCTGACTAATGAGGGTTTTCCGTTCAAACCTCATGTGATGGCGGTCACTGCTCATCAGTAAGCGCCGCCTGGTGGATCCCCGTGGCAAATCTGTTACACAGGTCTCACCCACCCACCTACCCGTATGTGTTGCCATGACAGTGCGCACCTGCCAAGGTAGAGCAATGCAGACGGGAGGACATCTTGCCCATTCAAGAGAAATGTTTCCTCAGCGTTTGAAGAGAGGAGCGGGCAAACAGATCTCCTTGGCAACTAATCAGGGTTGGCGATGAAGGCCGTGAAGTCGGGTGGGGAGAAGTGGCGGCGGGTGGGGTGAGGACTACATGTTGTCGGGACAGGCTCTCCTGAGACCGTGTGCAGCAAGTCGACCCTGGGTACCGTGTGAGGTGTGGTCCAGCTGTTGAAGACTTCCTGTATCCTCACGACCATGATGTACACTCAAATATCAGACGTGTGGAGGAGGAACCATTACACACTGCCCACAACCATCCCATCAATGGCCTCCCTGTTACCGGCCACAGTCTTCATCCTCCATCTTGGTTGCCCATTGTTACAGCCGCAGTCTCAACCCTCCCCATCAATGGCCTCCTGGTTACCGGCCGTCGTCCCTACCCTCCCTCTGCTGCAGGATTCGGCTTTGAAGACAGCGCCGTGCCGTGGCAGCACGTGTTAATCATGTTAAGTGCAGGGTAGGGGGCGCTCGTGTGCTGGTCTCTGCGCCACTCTCGCTGATTGCGAGACTGCGGACCGGACGCACGTCCGCCCAGCCACACACTCAGCCACACAGACCTCAGTGTGAGCGACACGGCCTGGCTACGGTCTCTGAACACTGCACCTGCAGTCACCCCACCTCCCACATCCCCCCTAAGTGTCGACGTCAGCACACAACACCAACACCAACACCTACACCTACACCTTGTAATGGGTAACACAGACATGACATTGTCTACGGTAATGCACGGTGTAATGAGTAACAAACATGGCCTCTGCTGCGTCACAAAGTCACAGACCTCTGATTGCGAGAGGAGCGCGGCCCACACTGCGCTTAGCACCCAAACAACGATTGGACTTGCACGGTGCAGGAAGAGGGCCGCACACACCCGGCGTACACACACACAAGGGTGCACACACACACACACAGACCGACTACACAAGCCTAATGAGTGAGTCGTGCTCAATCTTCCAGCAACACTCACGACCAGCGCCAGACGTCACCACCAATGACCAGCTGCAGATGAACGCGAGCTGTGGGCCAGCGAGCACACGGACAGCGAGTCTGTCCAACAACATTGCAGCCACCCGGGGTACGAATGTCTTTGGTTTCGCTCCAGTCCCTGTACAGCACCTCTCTGACTCTACGGTACACTGTGTCCATAACTCTACGTCACACTGTGTCGATCATAACTCTACGTCACACTCTAGCGATCATAACACTACGTCACACTCTAGCCTCTAGCGATCATAATACTACGTCACACTCTAGCGATCACAACTCTACGTCACACTGTGTCGATCATAATACTACGTCACACTCTAGCGATCATAACTCTACCATACAGTCTGCGGATCGTGCGAAAGTACGTTTGGGAAGGTAGATGCACTAGTAGACATAGTCGGGTTGGACTAGTCAGACTAAGCAGCACTAGTAGACTCTAGTTTATCTGACTAACTAGACATAGCCGGGTTGGACTAGTCAGACTAAGCAGCACTAGTAGAGTCTAGTTTATCTGACTAACTAGACATAGTCGGGTTGGACTAGTCAGACAAAGCAGCACTAGTAGAGTCTAGTTTATCTAACTAGACAGCCGGGTTGGACTAGTCAGACTAAGCAGCACTAGTAGAGTCTAGTTTATCTGACATAGTCGGGTTGGACTAGTCAGACTAAGCAGCACTAGTAGAGTCTAGTTTATCTAACTAGACAGCCGGGTTGGACTAGTCAGACTAAGCAGCACTAGTAGACTCTAGTTTATCTGACTAACTAGACATAGTCGGGTTGGACTAGTCAGACTCAGCAGCACTAACAGACTCATTGGCTACAGCTAGCAGGCTCTAGTTTAGCTGTCCAGTGTAATTCTTCCTGTCGTCATCCCGGTCCTGTGGATGCTCGACACTTCCGGCTGCTGCACAATGGCGGGTGGCAAGCACGGGGTCACGGCCATTAGCTGAATAGACCAGCAGGAGGCGTGGTCACGTGGTCTGGGCTGTCTCCTACACCTACAGCAAAGGTTAGTGTGCAGCTGCAAGACGACTGCCTGTCGATGTGAGTGTAAGTGTGTAAACATGTAAACATGTAAGTGTGTAAACATATAAACATGTAAGTGTGTAAACATGTAAACATGTAAACATCTAACACGAGCTTGCCCAGTGACACAAAAGTTCTCGCACTGACGAGTGTGACTGTCACAGCCTGCAGGTGACACTCCGGCCTGTACCTTGACGACAACATGGTGATGGATGGTATGTCCTCCCGTCCTAACAGCACTCAGCGCCACCTACTGAGCAGCTTATACAAAGTCTGTGTGTGCCGAGTGCATCATGCATCATGTCATCTCGTCGTCGGCTCTCCACGAGATATGGCGATGTCAACTCACAGACAAGCCACATCACCAGCGCCTTGCATAACCTATGACCCCGCGGTAGCCTGCTTCACACTCGCCGTCTCCTCACTCACTCTACTCATCAGCAGTCGTCAGTTTTAGGATCCACCTCCTTTGTGAGCTGCAGGCGTGTTCTTTAGGTAATATGTGTGGTTGTGTTTATTAATATTTAACTCTTGTTTGACCTCTGGCCTTAGCCGGGGCTCCCCTCGCTGACAGCTACATTAGGTTGCATCTCGCTTATCCACTCTCCGAGTTCAGTGATTTGTGCATCGTGAGTACTATTTAGCAAAGCATGATTCGATTCCAGCATTCGAGCTCGTAGACGGAAAGCCCGGCACTCGCTAGTAAACGAAAAACTCCATTAAACATCGACTTTATCTTGTAGACAAAGACAAGCTGTACACAATGGCAGCTGTAGACAGCTGTAGACAGCTCCTCGCGCTTTACTCACATTCAGTGTAGGAGACGTGGGGGTGAACTGGTGTCTGGTGTGGGTGGGAAAGGACTAGAGAAGCCTCGCCCGAGGGACTACGGCACGTGACGGCACGTGACGACACGTGATGCCAAATTCCAGCATCGAGGAGGGTGTCGCCCCAATCACCAACGCGCTGTATTAGAGGTCAAGAAGCTCAGTTCCACGTGATGGCCACGTGAGAGATGACGTCACCCCACAGTAGGTCACACGTCAAGGTGCGTCCTCTCACCTGCGCTGCTCAACATCTCATGAGTGGGACCCTCAACGAACATCACACTTCCGTTTCCATGGGTGGAAGGCTGATTTGCAGCCTGCGCTTTGCCCACGACATCGCTGTGATAGGAACTAACAAAGAACCCAAGGATCTTACCAACAGACAGACAGACAGACAGACAGACAGACAGACAGATGGGAGACGAGCTTTGATGAGCGAAGTTTTGATCATTTGCAGCAGCAAAGCAGAGAGCTCTATGAGCCGGGAACATCTCCGAGAGGAAGCAGCTTCAAGTACTGGGAGGCAGGTCCAAAGAATGCAGGTCCGAGCCAGATATCCACATGAGGATCTCAAGCAGGCCTTCTTTGGTCACGTGACCCGGCACGACACCCTACCGACGAACTGGCTGACGGACGTCAAAGGCTGGACTGGTGGCCATGTACAGGACCTGCTCATGTTGCCTGAAACAGACAAGAGCGGCTGCATCTACCCATGTGCCACCACCCCACCAGCGATGGGTACCAGTCACGTGGCGAACTACTGACTGTGAACATGGCTACTGTGAAAAGATGCAAAGCTGAAGTGGCACCTATGTTCGGGTCCTGTTCATGGACTTTTCCAGCTCCTTCAACACGGTCCAGCCACACCTTCTTGTACAGCGCCTACTAGACCTGGATGTCAACACTGGCCTAGTTCTATGGATCAGATCATTCCTGAAGGACCGACCACAGAGGGTGG
This sequence comes from Pomacea canaliculata, assembly GCF_003073045.1. Classification (NCBI taxonomy): domain Eukaryota; kingdom Metazoa; phylum Mollusca; class Gastropoda; order Architaenioglossa; family Ampullariidae; genus Pomacea; species Pomacea canaliculata. Next base: position 3,081,339 of record NC_037598.1, on the reverse strand, counting down.
GTTTCAGAGTTCCACCGACAGGTACTATAGGGTCCAACAGCTCGTCTGACGGAGTTTATTTGTCAGTGGATGGAATGATTCTGTCAGATGAGCAGATCCTCAACACGGGTACCCCTCAGGGATGTGTGCTTTCCCCATCCTGTTCTCTGTATATACAAATGGGATTAGTATTAACAGTGCTATTCTCAAACTTGTTAAATATGCAGATGACATGGCCCTTGTGGGCTGCCTGAAAGACGAGCAGTCCCTGTCACAGTACCTGGCCTGTGTGGGGGAGCTGGAGGAGTGGTTTGACCGCAGCTTTCTGGATCTGAACGTTGACAAAACGGAGGAGATGGCCTTTGGAAGAGCCTACGAAGGAAGAGATGGCACAACCCCTCTCTCCCCACACTCCAAATCAAGGGACAGCAGGTGCAGAGGGCTGCTGTGTTTAGGTACCTTGGTACAGTGATCGACGGAAAGCTCTCATTTAGTGATCACGTGAACCAAGTGTACAAAAAGGCCAGCAACGGCTGTACCTTCTGAGGAGACTTCGCAGCTTCGACGTCAGCTCTGGGGTGCTGGAGACTGTGTACAGGTCTCTTGTTGAGAGCATCCTCTCATTCAACATCGCTGCCTGGTATGGTCATCTACTAGTCAAAGACAAGGCAAGGCTGGCCAGAATCATCCACCAGGCAAATAAAATTATTGGTCAAGCACAGCTGCCACTTTCTGACTTGTACCTTCATGCAGTCAGAAGGATGGCACATAACATCATTTCGGACCTGAAACACCCTCTCCACACCAGCTTCCAGCTGTTGCCCTCAGGCAGGCGCTATAAGGTACCACGCATAAGGAAAGCTGCCTACCAGAGGTCCTTCGTGCCAGCAGCCATCACCATCCTAAATAAAGGCACAAGGACTCAGGAGGAATCAAACAGAGACTGAAGAGGAGAGAGTGCTGACATCTGTTGTCAGCCATCACCTCGTGTGTCATTCTTGTCAATGACATTTTCTGGACGCAGCCGCGGTAAAGTTGAAGAAAAATGAACAATTAGCAAAATAAACAACTGATCAATGCGTACGTGTCATCTACGGTGTCACCGATCACCGCAACTAAAAAATATATCCATGGTATTCATATTGCCATGGCATAGCGTCGCACGAACTGTTTCATCCTACACTTTGTGCGAGTTTGTTGCCTGTCTCGCGGTAAGTCGCTGCGATCTGCGCGGTTCGGACACGATAGGGACTGTCATTTCTGGTAATGTCATCTGACACCACAGACACTGTTACTTCTGGCACCACAGGCATTGTCACAAGAGTTCTGTGGTGATGGTTTGGAAGAGTAGCATACCACCCTGGCGTTTCCTCTTCACTGTCGTCATCCTGAAGGTATGGCGCCTCCCGCAGTTGAATGTCCTTTATCTTGGAGTATACCAAATGATCGTCTAAGTACACAAGAAGGACTGAAATTAAACAGTTCGGCATGGTGGTCTGCATTAACCTCTGGAAAGTGGCTGGTGTGGACGTCAGACCCATTGGCATCCTGGAACGGGCGTGTTGCCAGCGGCCCTAGCCAGTCCTTTTGTTGACAATGTCTTCTCAAGATGAGCTTCATGCACGGCTGCCTGTACTGCCTGCGCCACATCTGCGGTAGAGTCCATTATCCGATCAAGGACGTTCTTCCCTAGTAGAAGCGACACGCGCCTCCTGCGCTCACTTGTGACCACATCGACCAGGTCCTTGACCACCAGGATAGGAACGTCCTCAGACGCTGGCCGTAAACATGTCCACCACCGCCACTCCTGAGTTTGTTTTAGCTGTAAGTCCTGTATGTGCCCTCGTGCCACTCGTCAGTGACCGTCGTTACCTCACTGCCGGTGTCGAGCAACGCCATCACTCAACTGCCATAAATGACAACCTCCGCCGTCGGACACTTTCCAGTCAGGCCAGCTACACTTTATTTCCCTGTCATCCTGTTACGGACGACGGGGCAGTCACTTTCCCTGACCGGTCGGGCTGCAGTCCTCCGAGATGGTGTCAATCGCCGCCACTTCGACGCTCTGCGCGCCTTCTACCTCGCCTGCTTAAATTCTGGAGCTTCGCGGCGTATTCGTCGACCACCTCATCACGTTGCTGTGGCACTGATGTCGACATCTTTCCGTTCGCCGTACGCCTCCACTAGGACACCCAAGATCTTTCTCGGCGTATCTCTTGCGTCATGCGGAAGCATCAACACTCGACGTCTGGCAGGTCCCTCCAGCGAGCTCAAGATGTAACCACGAGCCGCATTCTGACACATCGGGTTTATGGCGAGAGCTAACTCGACCTCTGTTTCAATCTCGTCGACACTCGTTGGTCCACCGGCAAACTACTGAAAGCGGACTAACTAGTATGCTCGTAGAGCCTCTGCCCACCCAACGGATAGCATCATGGTCCTCTCTATGTACTAATCTTCTGTCGTGGGCTTCTGCCCGTGATGAACAAATGTTTCTTTTTGTTCAGCAGTGCTTTTAGGCCCTTGGTCACCCAAGGTTTGTTGTTAGATAAACATACACTGCCTTGATGGACTGGTGCAATCAACACTATTTTACTCCTCACTTTTACTCCTAACTGTGTGTTAAATGTCTGTATGGGTATGTGAGCAAAGACAAATTTCTGTCCTCCTGGGCAGACAATAAAGTCTGTTTTGATTTTGATTTTGATTTGATTTTGAATGGATGTCAAGAACATCAGAGAGATCCTGCAGGTACCATGAGCATGAGGCAGGATGAGACAATGAGCCAGACATCACACAAGAGCAGACTGGCTTGTTATTCTTGATGAGGCCACAGATGTGAAGGCGAAGGCTGGCGATGATATCGTCCCATGTGTCTGGTCCATTCAGGACCAAGGGAATGCTACGGATGTGAACCTGAAATCTGGTCACATGATCAGGAACAAAAGTCTGCAAGTACCCATGACACCTCCTTTGTGTAGAAGAGCGCCATCACAGGAACCGCCAGGTGTGCGTCAAAGGAAGAAGCACATTGGAGAAAGATGGAAGCGAACTGCAGGACGGACAGAACCCTGGACACACTGCGCATGCGTGTAGGTAGCTGTCAGGTAGCGGGTGGTAGTCACTGGTGTCACGTGGTGCACGTGGTTTGCCAAAGATTGCCACTGGTGTCACGTGGTGCACGTGGTTTGCCAAGGATTGCCACTGCTGTGGCTACGTGGACACCAAGCACGGCGCCGCGCTTGTAGAGGGCGCCATTGATTGACGCCATCGCCACTTGCTTGGTCAGGCGCGATAGGCGGAGACAACTCTGGCCTCAAGTCTGTGAGCTTGACTCTCTCCCTTGGCCCCAGCTCTTGCTAAGGACTGGCACACGAAGGGAATAAAGTATTTATTGCGGTGTGAGCGGAAGAGCTTTGTGTTGAGACCTGGCTTGTGATCGATAGTGGCGCCACCAAGCGGCAGACACAATCGTTAGTTTGCATCACTCGTGTGTTGAGCCCTTGTGGCCGCTCGTGTGCGGCTCTGGAACTTGCAGGCAAGTCGGTCCACAGACAGCGGAGTGGTGGAGAGAGTCGAGGCTCATTCCAGGAACATCAGGCAGCCAGCAATAAGTAGAGAGACCGCCATCTTGTGTGTCGTGGTCACGTGACACTAAGCGACACACAAGCTAAACCCGAGGCTTTCTGACAACGACAACAACCAAACATCGCCATGTGTGCTGCCCATGGTGAGATCTTTGTGGAGGAAAGGTTTTTATTAGAAGAACATGAAACACACCTTGTAATGCTGTCAACGTCACAGCGCGTGCAAAGCTCACCTGAAACATGGCAGACACCAAACGCACCGTGTGACAGCTGCAGGTGGAAGGACGCACGCAGTTCAGAGGTGGGGGGGGGGGGAGACACACATGACCAAGCAGACTGACAAAAATAAATTTTCTTTTCAGAAGAAAATTGTTGTTAATATGTAATCTGACGCAGAGGTCAAGGCTGGGAATAATCAACCCCTGCATCTACATTCAAATGTTGATTCTACTGACAGCAAGACACGGCAAACATGGACACGCGGTCTAACTTCCGGTTCAGAATTTCATTCTACTGACAATAAGACAGTGGCACTAGGACTCGGGCTCCCACTTCCCCCTTCTTACCCTGAGCTGCCCTCAAGGTCTGTGGCTTCATATACCTCAACGCCCGAGGGGTACGTGGCATCTCGTCACCTCACTCCTGTTCGGGTACTCAATGTTTTGTACTGAATCTTGTTGAACTCTCGGTGTTTCTAACCAGACACCGACCGCAGGCTGGTGGCTTTGCACTTCTGTCGTCTCGTTAGTTGAGTGTCAGACTCGTGTTTCTACTCCCGCTGTCCAAGCCTCGCCTTTTGCACTTGGTAGTTGGTGGAGCGATTGGTCGGGTTAGTTACAGTGAACGAGACTCTACCCGCTAAACCGTTCGCCCTCACTGTGGTCTTAGAGGAACAAGTGGCGGTTAGTGCGAGGGTGGGTCCAGACACCTGATCGCAATGGACCAACGCAGTAGACCCTTTGGCCTCGATGAGACCAATGACAGAGGTCTGCGGCTTCTTGAGTTCGCTCAAAGCCACCGGCTGACCCCGGCCAATACTCTGCATCCTCAAAAGAAAAGGTCGAGGCTGGTAGCAGAACTCTCCAGATAACTCGATCCATAACCAGATCGACTTTATCTTCCTGCCGAGACGTTTGCAATCGAGCATCAACACGGAAAGAGGGCATGGCGGGGCGATGGTACTGATAGTGTCCACACCCTCGTCTCGGCAGGTACAGCGTCTCACACACAATCCTGACATTGCCTTTGACCTCCATAAGCAGCGACACCCACAAGTTGCCGAGCTCTTTCGGGGGCAAGATGGAGGCCGATTTCTCGCCCTGAATTTGACTGGCTGTGACGTGGATACCCTGTCTCCGGCCAAGCAGCTGTTGTGGCTTCTTGCTGCTCCAGACCCTGACAAACGAGAGTCAGCAGCAAAACTCGTGTCATGTCTTCTTTACAGAAGAGGCTGTACGAGACCTGTGGACAGACAACTGCTCTGACCTATACAACATCCAGCTGGTGGCAGATCCGCACACCCTTATAAACGATCTGACTGTGGAAACGAAACTGTAGATGTGTATGTCTTACTGTTTAGCTGGCCATCACCTGTGAGAAGGTGGGAGTCCCAGCAGAGTTGCTCAAATGTAAAGAGGAAGACACACTGACGGTAGTCACTAACCTGTATCACAAAGTTGGGAGGAGATCGAACATAATGGACGCAATCACTGGCAATACCCGTGTCGAAAAAGTGGAATCAAAGGTGGAATCACAAGTGCCATACGATCAGCCTGATGGCCTCCAGAAAAACGTTCTGCTGAAGTCGGACACGGATGGTGGAAGAAGCGCTGTTAACCGAATCTTAACAGCCGCAATTGGATCAAAATACTTCAACGTGGCAAAGATCAGTATTATAAATTTATTGTCATCAACAAAGCCTTTCACACAGTCTTGCACCGGGGAGTCTGTCACGTGATGCGGACATTCAACGTTGACGAGGGCACAGTGCCAATCGTCCAGCCGCTGTACGCCACCCTCCTCTTCCGCTCGACGGGTAAGTGGGAGAGCGACTTCTTCCGACAGCGGTTGACACCGTGGGATGAGTAAAAGCAGAGATATGCTGGAATGATGGGCAGCTCTAGGAGGCACAGAGTTCAAAGCCATCGACTGTTACAATTACTATTTACTGTTACTTCAGGTGCATGAAGCAGCTGGTACAGACATACAAGCGCGTCGCCCGCACTGACTGATGACACACATCCTACATTCTTCATGACAGAGAAAGGCAGAGCTCAAGATTATTGTTAATAAAATTCTCCATGAGAGAGAAGCAGCTGAGGATCGCTGTTGAGAAAGTCTCCAGGATAATATTACACTTCACTCCATTGCTCTCCCCTCTCCGTTCCCTCTCCAAGTCCATGGCAGTTGCAGAGTCTGTCCTTTGACCCTTCGGAACAACGTCCACGTGAGGGACAATCACAGTAAATACTCTCGCGGGCTGCTACAGCGCCACTCTCTCAAAAACTGGCAAGGCCGACAACTCGGGCTAATGTGCAGCGGTGTGACGCTCATCAGGTCATCAAGGGGGCGCACTCAGGCGTGTAATCTGCATACAGCCAGTCACGTGACCAGCTCACCGCCCTGCCACACATTAGGGAAAAGGGAATTGCCATGGAGATGTTATCAACACACACGCCGCCAGCGCTCTAGCAACAACTCCAACTTGTTTGTTTCTAGGACGGTAACTGTGGCAGTGACCCCTTGTTTGTTTGTTTGTTTGTTTGTTTCTAGGGGGTAACTGTGGCAGTCACTCCTTGTTTGTTTGTTTGTTTCTAGGTGGCAACTGTGGCAGTCACTCCTTGTTTGTTTGTTTGCTTCTAGGGGTAAGTGACAGTGACTCCTTGTTTGTTTGTTTGTTTCGAGGGGCACCTGTGGCAGTGACTCCTTGTTTGTTTGTTTGGTTGTTTGTAGGGGCACCTGTGACAGTGACTCCTTGTTTGTTTGTAGGGGTAACTCTTGCGACGACTCCTTGTTTGTTTGTTTGATTCTAAGGTAACCGTGGAATAATAAATAAATGTGAAACTAATAATCTACGCACGTACACACGTACATGGCTTTATGGTGTGGTGTCTGTAGTCGTGACGATGTCACGTGACCGCAGGCTGTCACAATGTGCGCTGTACAGGACAAGACTTCCCCCCACAGGTAAGATTTAATGGCGCGATGATGATAATGCTGTCGTTCATCTAATGGTCCTAGATGTCGACGACATGTTTCTGTCTATCAGTTACCTGTGCTGACAGCGATGACGAGGGCGATCAAGGTGTTGTGACAGTTTTGTTATTTGTAGGAGGTGTGGCCTCACTTCTGTTGTGCTGACCCAGTTCATTGACTGTAGCACTCCTCCTACCCCCCTACCTCTCCTCACCGCTGATTGATAAGCTCCGATACGTCACGTGAGGCTTTTATGCTTTTCCTTTTGAAGATCGATACCAGCTGGTGACGCACACACCGGGGTGGTGGTGACGATCAGCGGCTCAGATTTTGTGACACTCACAACTCGCGGTTTCTGCTTTCAACACCAAACCGTTAGCAACTGTAGCAGAATGCTAACGGCTTCCTTACCCAGGGTCAATAGGTCACATCCTGTAACACAGGGGACGCTGCGAGCTTCCGTGTCTCACCGGCAGTAGGCCTCAGGGCCGCTAGGTGGCGCACAATGACGGCTCAATATTTGTTGTCAGCCAATAGCGTGTTAGAGCCTGCTGCACATCCGATGCCATCTCCCCGGGGTGGAGGTGCGGGAGGGGCGAAGCTACCCAGCTTCCTGCTTCTGTGAAGTGAAGTGTCGCACTGAGACCACCTCACCTAATGGCTGGTCACTCTACAGGCTCACAGCCCACGTGATGGTCACTCTACAGGCTCACAGCCCACGTAATGGTCACTCTACAGGCTCACAGCCCACGTGAATGGTCACTCTACAGGCTCACAGCCCACGTAATGGTCACTCTACACAGTCTACAGGCTCGCAGCCCACGTGATGGTCACTCTACAGGCTCACAGCCCACGTGATGGTCACTCTACAGGCTCACAGCCCACGTAATGGTCACTACAGGCTCACTACTGTTTGACAGGTTCATCAGCCTACATGACGGCTGCCCTGCTGTAGTAGAAGCGAGGTGTTTTACTACCCACGATACAGAAGCCATCGGAGTCTGTGGAGGCCATTGTCAAGAATACATAATTAAGCTTGTAGAGACTGTCGTCAAGAATACATAATTAAACTTGTAGAGACTGTCGTCAAGAATACATAATTAAGCTTGTAGAGACTGTCGTCAAGAATACTTAATTAAGCTTGTAGAGACTGTCGTCAAGAATACTTAATTAAGATTGTAGAAACTGTCGTCAAGAATACATAATTAAGCTTGTAGAGGCCATCGTGACGAAAACGCTTCATCTTGTCTAGTAATGAAACCAAAGAAATAGTTGAGGTTGTGGTGCTTATCGCCGACATGATGAAGGAGGCTGTCGAGTGGTTCATCAGAAGATGTCCTGAAGCCTTTACTGTCCAGCCTCAGGGAGACACTGGCACTGGCCAGCTGACATGTGACAGACACATTCCAGCTCACGGTGGGGGCGATGAACAGACTGGAGGCTGTTTGCTGTGTCGTCAAGGAGACACGTGTTAGGTTCATCAAAAGAGAAAAAGGTTTGAGCCATCGTCAAAAGGACCCGCTGCACGCAGTGTGGCTCACCGTCAACAAGACAGTTGGAGAAAGTCTGGTCAGCATGTTGGTGTCAGCTGTCAACAGTCCACTCAGTCCATCGGCTGTTGCTCTTTGTGCAGATGACGGATGACGAATGTCATGGTCACAAAAATGTCCTCCATGGCCTGGGGGCCGCTGCCAAAGTAGTGGGTGGGGAGGATGGAGCTGCAAACTTTGGGGGACAAAGGGAGGTAATTTAGTCGGCATTCAAGATAATCAGGCTGCAGCATCAGGCACGGCGGTCGAGTGTGTGTCGGCCGGCTTTGTATCTGGCCGGCTCTTTGTCGGGTGTGCAAGTACTCAGGCCAGAAAGTTGCTGCTCGTAACCAGGCTCTTGGGTAATGGAAGCGTGGTGTGTACTGGGAGTCTGTTGACCGGGTGGGGAGACAACTGCAGGCCACCCTGTGCACTAAGACTGGGCAAAATAGTCCAGGCCATCATCCGGGTGTCTGGCTAACATTATGTATTCTAGTCACACCTCTAAGAGTGAGAGGCGGAGGTATACATTATAGGAGGAACAAATGCAAGAACAGTAAGAGTACACCATCAGACGCTCTTTTCTCCTTCACTCGCTCTACCGCCACAGACGAGACTGTGAGGCGAGGTCGCTGGTCTCCTGTGTTGACAAGGCGACTAACTGCTCCTGATCTTATTTTCTCCAGAGTATATTTGATCACGTGTAGTGTTCCTGTCATGTTGATAGTCACATGACCGTGTTAAAGGGCTGCATCCCTCCAGACAGTTCACATCTACTATGATGTCACTGTTCACACATTTTTCGATGACTGTCAGTAGAACATGATGGGTGTCACCTGTGTCACAGTCCATGTCACGATAGCTTACAGGTGAGTGTGAGTGACAGACTGGATGTAGTGTCTAGTGTAGAAGATTGCAGGTTCAAGAATGCAGCAGGAAGTGTGAGCACTGTTCACCCTCGAGACCGGATGAGGTGTCTGCTAACTGATCATTCCAGCCTCCGACTGTTGGGAGAGAAGGCAGTGGCCGCAGCGGGCTACGAATGAAGAAGACTGTTGTTGTTATTGTTTACAATATTGTGGAGCCAGACTTATGTAAAACATTTGTTGCAAGAATTAAGTAAATTGCTTGATTTGCACTGAAAAAGCCACAGAGGAAAATAAAATTATAACAAAATAATCATGGGTAAAAGGTAAAAGGTCATCCTTTAACCTTTTCAGGCCGTTGGGGCAGCGGCGGCGTTTGGGGTGGCAAATGGGGCGGCCGCCCCAGGCCCCGCTCTCGAAGGGGCCCCGCGCTTCAGCCCCGAGGTCATCTTTATGACTTATGCCAGCTGTGGTAAACAAGTTGTGACCAAAAAATTGACGTTCAGTAAACACTTCTAAGTTCTAATTAAGCAAATTATTGAATCCATGTCTTAACTTTAAACCCAGCAATAATAACAAGCAGTTTATTAAATCAAATCAAATTAAATCAGACTTTATTGTCTGTCGAGACCCCAAGACAGAAATTTTTCTTTTGCTCACACGGGCAGGCATACATACTCATACAGACATTTAACGCACACATAATCACTACTATCTTTTCATCACCTGCAGGCAAACAACATTACAAATTGTCATCTATGTCATCTATTGGCCTGTGACAGAAATCCCTGCATTTCATTAATTATTTAGATTGAGAGCTCGTCTTGTTTGTGCGAAAGAGAGGGCACATTCAACAAGGTGATGGCTGATAATGGATGTCAGCACCCTCTTCTCTTCAGACTGTTTTTGATTCCTCCTAAATTCTTGTGTCTTTATTTAGGATGATGATGGCTGCTGGCACGAAGGACTTCTGGTAGGCAGCTTTCCGTACACGTGGCACTTTATAGCGCCTGCCTGAGGACAACAGCTGGAAGTTGGGATGGAGAGTGTGTTAGGTCAGAAATGATGTTATGTGCCATCCTTCTGACTGCATGAAGGTACAAGTCAGAAAGTGGCAGCTGTGATTTACCAATAATTTTATTTGCCTGGTGGATGACTCTGGCCAGCCTTGCCTTGTCGTTGACGAGGAGGTGACCATACCAGGCAGCGATGTTAAATGAGAGGATGCTCTCAACAAGAGACCTGTACACAGTCTCCAGCACCCCAGAGCTGATGTTGAAGCTGCAGAGTCTCCTCAGAAGGTACAGCCGTTGCTGGGCCTTTTTGTACACTTGGTTCACGTGATCACTAAAAGAGAGCCTCCCGTCGATCCCTGTACCAAGGTACCTGAACACAACAGCCCTCTGCACCTTAAGTTACCGTCATCATATTATTTCGCTTTAAGAAAAAACCTCTACTGTCACAAACGGTGGGAATGGTTACGAACAATGAAAACGCTAAATTCGTGAAATTGATCCAGCCTATCTAACTGTCTATAAATCAGTGTTTCCGGCATCATATCAATATGGATGTTGATACACGTACTCCATTACCCCGGCCCCGCGCGAATGGTCGGCCCCAGGCCCCGCGTGTTCCTACGCCGCCTCTGCGTTGGGGAATGAGGTGTTAGAGATCACACTGTTCTTGCAGCCAGTCTTTTTGCGAGGGTAGTGCTTATCTCCTCTCACCCGCTGCCTTACCCTCCCCAACCCTCAGTGGAGTCAGGTACCCATTGGGTAGACTGGGGAAAGTTTTCTGTGCTAATCAGGAATCGAACCAGCGCGCTCTCAGTTGGGACGCCAGCGATCTAAGCACAGCTGTGAGCACTGACAAGCGGAGCACAGCTCCACACCTGCTCACCAGCTGCAAAACACTGGAATAGCCTTATCACCGGCTTCACTAACGACAGCTCATTAAGGGGACAAGCTCCACCATGGACATAGGGTACTAAGCCTTACTCCATGACAAAGGTTTGAATCGCTATGTAACAAAGATGGACGACTGTGCAACACACACACACACACAGATGTGTTTACTGTAACACCAGACAGGTTTACTCTGTGGAGCTCGTGTAAGAGTCAGCAAGTAGTCGATTCGTGTCTCCTTCTTTTATCTTTGCTACCCCGGTGGCTGTGACCAGTCGTCTGGCTCTGACCTCATCGCAGTTTACGGTTCCATTGAGGTTTACGGTTGGAGTTTACGGCTGGAGTTTATGGTTAGAGTTTACGGTTCCATTGAGGTTTACGGTTGGAGTTTACGGCTGGAGTTTATGGTTAGAGTTTACGGTTCCATTGAGGTTTACGGTTGGAGTTTACGGCTGGAGTTTATGGTTAGAGTTTACGGTTGGAGTTTACGGCTGGAGTTTATGGTTAGAGTTTACGGTTAGAGTTTATGGTTAGAGTTTACGGTTGGAGTTTACGGTTGGAGTTTACGGTTAGAGTTTACGGTTGGAGTTTACGGTTGAAGTTTACGGTTGAAGTTTACGGCTGGAGTTTATGGTTGGGGTTACGGTTGGAGTTTACGGTTGAAGTCAAGCATTGCCTGGCCGTAGGCAGCATGTGTTTATACCTAGTGGGGTTTGTTTCCTGTCTTGTGAAAGCATTTGACCCCGGCACAGGGATACACAGGACCTGGGGAGCCTAAGGCAATCGTCTTGTTGTTTACTTGTTGTTTGTTGACCTCGCCTGGCTGTGGGCATGTCGTCTGGTGTCAACCATGGCTGTACTCCAGCCAGATGAGTGTCGGCAATAATCTCCTTGTGTTAGTTGTCTTGTGACAACAGCAAACTATTGTCGGTGTCGTCGGTTTCGAACGAAAAGTAGGAAAAGCCATAGTATGTCTGAGAAAAGACAAACGGGCTACAAAAAACAAACCAACCAAAAACAAACAACAACAGCAACAACAAAACCAAAAAAAAAAAAAATTAAGTGGGCCGAGGAAATATTAGAGCAAGGTGAGGATGACAAGAGGCGACGTGTTTATTAGAGCAATCATACAAAGATGCCGGACATCTACGACATCTACAAGAAGCTTGTGCTCATAAGAGGAGTTGTAGGCACAGTGAGCCACTTCACCGAGTAGTCTCCCTGTGGTGATACACTCAACCTGGGCCACCACCGCTGTAGTGGAGGAATGAGAATATTTATGTTTATGTAGCAAATGCTGGCATTTACACAGCTGGGTGCCACTCGTGGTGCGGGTGTCAACAGACCATCGGCATCCAACACCAATCAATACACACCATTAGGATGAGGCTGTCCTCACTCACTGCCTCGTCATCTGTCCTCATCTCTCATCTCATGCAAGGCAGCGCGTGTGTGGGAGGGTTGTACACTTACGTCATGTACTTCCCCTGAGGACAGTTTGAGAGACCTGCCACCGGGGTACTCAGCTGCCACTCAGGTACTCATTTCTAATGGCGTACTCACATCACTCAACTCTCACCCACACCAGCCACTGGCCACGACAACCATCATTGCACTGTTAGAAGTGAGTGGTTCAACGCGTCTACATGAAGGCAGACAACAATTTTGTGTAAACTGTAACGGTACTGAGCGCCCTGTGGTTGCCATGGCGACACTGGGAGTGGTGCAGTGGTGTAAGGGACACATCTGTCTGAGTGAAATCGTTGTTTACTTGTTGTTTACTTTCCTCAGAATCCATTTTGTCCTAGAAAACGTTACACACACATACCTGACTGGAATATAAACAAATCTTTGCCACTGAGGTGATAAACAATAATACAGGGTTTATGCTGCATGTGTTTACCTCTAAACTGACAGTGAATGCTCTTTACTACAGCAGCCCAGGTTCTCCTTCTACGTCACACACATACGCACACACGCACACACACACGTCACACGTATGCACACTTCGTTGTCTTGATTGCCACAGGAGAGAGAGAGAGGTGTAGTAGTAGATTAGCGACAGGTTATTGGTATCCTCTACACCCTCTACACCCTGAACACACACACACACCCTCTACACCCTATGTCTACACCCTGTGTACACACTTGTACATCTACTACAAGTGTATATACACATGGATGTGCACCTACCTGCACACGTAAAGTAATGAACTTTCTAGAAAGACGAGACCATGTCATATCGGTGTAGATAGAAAGCTGTAGATAGACAGGCAGAAACTGAGGTACGTGACATGCAACAAGAGGTATGTGACGAACAGCAGGTTAACAAGGCGCGCAATAAGTAATAAGTTACGTCACAAGAAAACAAAGCTAAGTGACGAGTGACCATAGCTACGTCCTAACAAGACACGTGACAAACAACAAGGTAACAAGTCATTGGACGATGCACGTGACAAGTGACGAGGTGCGTGACAAGTAGTGAAACAGTGGAGAGAAAGCGGAAGTGACGTACTTGTGCGCCAGGCACCCGGCGGAGATGGAGCCCACCAGGGTCATGATGAGCTGCACGAAGAAGACCCAGTTCATCTCGCGCTGGTCGGCGTACGTCTGGCAGCCCAGGTCGAAGACGGTTGGCCCCAGGAAGCCCACGCACACCCCGAAACTGCCGAACGTGAAGCAGTACGTCAGCACGTACACGTAGTTGTCCACAAACAGCTTCCAGAACGACACCCGCTCCTCCACCTCCTTGGGGTGGATGGTGGTGTGCTCTATCCACCCCGCTATCGCGTGCTCTCCGTTCTCCTTCTTGTCTCCCTCCGAGGCTGGCACCGGTGTGACGTCACTTCTGGTGGCGTCCATGTTGTGCAGGATATGTTTCACTTGTGATCGCAAAGCCAGGAGGTGAAAGTGATGAAAATAGCATTCACAGCAGAGCGGCCCACCTTCATCCAAACTACAGCTTCACGCGTTAGTTGCTGCTTTTGCTGCTGTTGCTATCGTTGTGGCCTTCGTCGTCGTCCCCCTTGAACTGTCATCGACGACAAGCTGTTGGCGGCAGTTTGTAGCAAACAGTTTCGCTCGCACGCGGGTCTGTGTAAGCTCTCGTCCTCGGGCTGCCGGCTAAAAACGCGCAGTCGGCAGCGAGGCCAGGACCACTCCCTCCCAGCTGGGGAGGAAAAACGAGGCTGGGGTGCAAGGGATGAGCGAAGAGTTAGGTGCCCGCTACCCGGTACCCGGTACACACAGTCACAGATCGATTGAAGACTCAAATGTTTTCTCTGTCGCTCCTCACTCTTGATATCACCGACCACACCAGGCGGCGTTGACACTGTCTCACTCGCTACCTGGTCCTGGCTGTGACGTGTCGCGCACACATGACACAGTCTCTCTCTCTGACGAATCACAGCCTAGTGACACTGTGATTCTCTCTGCGTATTGCGAGCGCGTGAAACTCTGCCTGACACTATCCCATCACACCCGTCCTCCTGCAAGTCACTTTCCCCCACAAGTAGGACCAGTCACGTGACGATCCTCCGTAAGTTCAAAGGTCAGCCTCCCTCACCCGAGTCCACTTCTCCTAAAGCAGGACGAGACAGTCACACTACAGGCAGCGGTAGGATGTCCGGTCGTGCGTCACGCATCTATACCTGTGTGTGTGTGTTTGTGTGTGAGGACTCAAGCGTGATGGGCGACCTCGCGAAGCTAGAAAAGTGAGGAGACCAACCTGGCAACAAGCGCAAGCTGACCCCTCCCCTCCCCCCGAGCTTGCCAGAAACTGCGGTTAAGAGGACGTGGGCCTGAGGCTGACAGTGTCTGGTGGTGCCACCAGTGTGTCGCTGTCATGCAGGCACTAGACTGGCCGCCACATCAGCGCCAGCCCCACACGGCTGCTGTAGGTGGGCGAGGTGTGGGATGCTGGCCTCACATCAGCTGCTACAAGCCGCCCGTCTGTGGCCCTCGCCGCTCCTGTCGCATCACCAGACTGAAGCACCCGGCAGCACAGCTCACCGTGGTGCATGCTGGGAGTCTGCGAGTGGCTGGCGACAAGATGGCACAGGCTGGCTGCTCCCTCTCTCTGTGTTACATGCGCGCGCCGCTACAGTAGCAGCAACTTCCTCCGCCCCTCCCTCGCCTTCCACCTCACCCCTCTGCTCTCACCCCCATCCTGAGCCTGTGCAGTGGCTCTACCCTCATCAACCACTCCTCCCTCACGTGGCAGCTAACCACCCCCACGAGGCGCGCTGGCTGGCGGCGCGATGTCGCCGGTCGAAGTCAGGAGGAAACTCAACCAACGCTCCACTCACTTTCCTCCGTCCGCCTACAGTGAGTGAGCGTGTCTCCTTCCGCCCTCGACACGTAGAGTGAGCTTGTCCCTCCCTCTCTACACAAATAGAGCTTGTCCCTCCCTCTCTACACACGTCACACTGAGCTTGTCCCCTGTAGGGACAAACTCTACTTGTGTAGAGAGGGAAGGGACAAACTCAGTGTGACGTCTGTAGAGAGGGGGAGGGACAAGTTCTACTTGTGTAGAGGGGAGGGACAAGCTCAGTCTACGTGTGTAGAGGGCCCCCCCTCTCTCTACAGACGTCACACTGAGTTTGTCCCTTCCCTCTCTACAGACGTAGACTAAGCTTGTCCCCTTCCGCCCTACACAAGTAGAGCCTGTTCCTCCCTCTCTACACACGTCACACTGAGCCTGTTCCTCCCCTCTCTACGCACGTCACAAAACAGTAAGCAGCAGCAGAGAGAGAGGAGGCAGTTGTACCCCGGAGGTACATTTCCGTGGTACTGTGGTATATCGTCCACAGGTGGCTCTGCACACGTGTTGCCGGACTGGCTGCGCCACGTGTATTACAGTAACGACACCCTGACACGCACAGCTGCACCCAGGGAATAATCAAGGTGAAGAGCTCGGCAAAGAACAGAACATTAAGTTGGTGGCACGTGACCAGTCAGGCACGACTCAACACTTGCTTGTGGATCTCGGGGTCTTCAACATCCGGGTAGCTTGACTTGGGAGTCCGCACATGGCCACTTCACTAAAGTCCATCCTGGCTGTTGACTTGGAGGGCGTCTTGTTGACAAACAGCTTGTCGCTCATGCTTAGCTTGTCAATCTTGCTTGATTAATTAAACTAACCTTGCTACAAGCCAAGCTGTCTTAGCCAATGTTGTGACCATGTTAGCTGTTTAGCTATAACTAAGTGTCGAGGTGAGCGACCAGACTACAGCCTGGCTGTGCGTCTAGTGACGTCACACTTGTACATCTTGTCCCGGAGGCATAACTTGTGTCTTGCTGCTTAGTTCCCACAGTTATGCCGAGAAATAATATGGCAAGTCGAGTTTCAGTCTCATTGTGATAAATACATTTTATTGGGGGACCACATCGCCGGCTTCTACATGCGCAGGTGACTGTCTTCCGATTTCTCCAAGGAAAACATGTGACAAGGATTTTGTATCGAGGGCCATTGACTGTACAGGCGCAGGAAGCAACAATAATGCAATGCAATATTCATATGATACACAAGTTTGAATACAATGACTGTCCTCAATACAACTAATTAAACACAAGGATTGATTTTCCACCGTAGACTGTCATCCTCGGTGAGTGTAGGCAGCAGCTCATGCGCAGTCCATCTGATAAACATCAGTTAGATACACCTACTCTCAATGTGGCTAAAACTGTCAAGAATAATAATAAACATGACCTGAGATACCGTATGTAGAGTTAAAGCAAAAGCTCTCTATCTACTGTTTCTTTGATCTTCCTGTTCCTGCCATCTACACAAAGTTGTCGTTGTCGTAGCGTCCCCTAGCTACAAGCACTGGGCACGCCCTCAGTCACCACACCAAGCCAAACCCAAAAGCAAATAACTTGATTCTAGCATTCAGTACACAGGCTGGATCCCCCCTTTACACCGACATCAACAAGCACTTTGTAAACATTATGAAGCAAGTGTCATCAGCTGTTTAAATTAGGCTTCAACCAGCGAGAAACACATGTGATCACTGTTTGTTAGTGTCTGTCATTTGTTATTATTGAGTGTCTGTAATGTATTGTCATTGAGAGTAATTTGTTGTCACTGAGTACAATTTGTTGTTATTGTGTGTAATTTGTTGTCACTGAGTACATTGTGTAATTTGTTGTCACTGAGTACAATTTGTTGTTATTGTGTGTAATTTGTTGTCACTGAGTACAATTTGTTGTTATTGTGTGTAATTTATTGTCACTGAGTACAATTTGTTGTTATTGTGTGTCTGTAATTTATTGTCATTGCGTGTCTGTGTATTCATCCGAAAACAAGAGGACTTGTGTTATAATAAGATATCAGCGTTTTCAATATTAAAAATAAACAGGATTTTCATGTTTTAGTCCAGTCCTGACATGCAGCTGTAATGTTAACTTTATAATATTTATAAATACTAACAACAAGCATCGTAGCTCTCAGGTAGGGCCGGCATTCTCTTGTCCCCAACACCCCACCATCACAAAAACTAGAATATTACTGTGTGTCATTTCGCTTTTACAGTCCGAGGCTGATTTTGCAAAACCCGTAACTGATTCAGATATCAAAACGACACCATCTTCCATAAATAAAGTAAAATGAACAGTTCTACGTAGTCTACAGGTAAGGAGGCACCATGTTGCCCATTCTAAATTATCTCAACAGCCAATTCCTTGATGAAAAGGGAAAATAATACAGGACGACACATATCTCTTGGCTTTACTGCTCGCTACCGTTAATCAGTCAGCTGTGCTGTGCACCTGGCTCTTGCAGAGAAAAGTAGAGAAGCAGCCGCCTACTGATCCTCCCAAGTGAGAGAAGTAGAGAAGCAGCCGCCTACTATCCTCCCAAGTGAGAGAAGTAGAGAAGCAGCCGCCTTCTGATCCTCCCAAGCAAAACGATTCTGGGATAGTTCAGTCGCTTCTAGACCTCGCATAGGAGCAGAGAATCTCCCAGAAGAACGTGCGAGGAGGCAGGAGCAGCATTGAACTGATGATCCTCCACTCTAGCTTGTGGACACACCAGGGTATCCCTGTCACACCCTGGGTGGTCCTGTGGCGCAACGTAAGCGCCTGTCGCCAGTCTACCGAGTGTTGACTGTCCTGGGTTCAAATCTCGTCTCGGACACCCTGTTCTTTCTGCGCATGTAACATCTGTTGACAAGGCTGACTGCCTTGTCGTGATATAGTGTCAGCTGCTGTGAAGAGCTTCAAGTCCCTGGAGGCCATGTTGTTGAAAGATTGCAGGTGCTCGCAGGAATCCACATCAGGGCTGCAGCAGCGGCAGCAGCAAGGGCAAGGTCGACAGGACGCATGACGTCAGCTTGTTGATACAACAACGTGTGCATCAGACCAACGACCATGTGTACATGCCAAACATGGGGGGGGGGGACACCAAGCTGGTCTGCTCTGGTCATGTGACCTGGCAAAGACGGCCAGTGTTCACATGGTCGACACCAGAGAAAGCAGGCCAACAAGGGGATGACACAGCTGTGACACAGAGTGAGGTCACGCTGGAGAACCTCACAGCTCCTGCCTCCATCAACTACGGTCGAGATGACCCTAACCCCACCCTTGACCCCACACCAGCACTGGAGGGGGAGGCGTGGCTGTGGAGGAGCCACCATGTAGGATGAAGACCTTCTGTGCCGCCAGCGACTTGACTGGTTTCCAGTGAATATATCCTCCGTGTTCAATGCCGCCTGCACGGAGCTTTACAATTCAGTCAAGTGTAAACAGCGCTGTGACGACCGTGACATGTTGATTGTGTCAGTGCTGGCGGTGCAGCCCTCGTCATGACGACGTGCATGTGTGACACTCCCTGCAGCAGACAGAAGGAATAAAGGTTTTTGCTGAAGGCAAAGCAGTGATGGCCGTCAGTTGGATGATTATCAGTCACGTGGACGAGGGTAGAGAAGATGAAAGCTTTGATGATCTGAGAGAAATGTGATAAGATCTCGACACGTGCGGCGCAGTGGACTGGTGTGAGTGGAGAATAGTTTAGGTGGCGAGGGGCCAGCTGCAGCTTGACACCTACGGCGTCCACGTGCGATGACCTACGTGTCTTAACAATGCTTAGGCACAAACTTGTAAATAATAATAATAATAGTAATAATAATGATGATGATGATGTACATTGTGCTTTTCTAATGAATTGCACAGAGCGCTTTACAGAAATGAAGTAAAAACTATGGCGGACCACCAAGGCCTGATGTCACTCTGTACATTAATTTCAAATTTAAATTTCCGCATTTGATTCCTTACAATTCAAAACTAGATGTACTTTTGTGACAGTACTATAGTAACAAGTTTGCATAAAATTACATACTTCGCAAAGTTTTTCATTAAGATTTTAAGGCGATAAATATCATTGTTTTTGATGAGATATTTCGGTGATAACATCACTTTGCTGACATATGACGACTGTCAGCCGCGGACCACACTTTGAGAACCACTGGTGTAGAAGATGCTCGGCTTTAGGCTGGGGTAGGGGGGAGGAAACCTCCATGCTGACAGTGAACGCTGTTCACTTTATTACTTCCTCAGTACCTGTACTTACGGGGCAGCTGACCTCCTTGACCTCAGCCTACGCCCCTGAGGTTAGAGAATGAGAGTGACGAGGGCGGACAGGTGAGGTTTGCTGTGTTTTCTGTGATGAGCCAACTGCCTTACCCTCATCTTGTGACTTGCACTCATTCTGTCTGTCTTTATTTCTGTAGCTTTTGTAGCCGAGCACACTTCCCGAGTGACCATTGCCTTCTGGGATTAATAAAGTTGGTCAGGTGTCAGAGGTCACGTTTCCGTCCTGACAGAGAATGTCTGTTACATCATGAGTAACGGAAGGAAACAGGCTTCTAGAAGGAAGAAAGTGAGAGAAAGTAAACAGAGACTTTGCCTGACAGTCGACGATGCGCGGCACATTGACTGACACCTGCACAGATCGACAGGAGCGCACAGCGGGGGAGGGGGGGCGGCCAGGAGTACAGGTGGCGCACTGCATCACTGCATCACTGCATCACCGTCGGCGTCTGCACAGGTAGCTGCACAGGTAAACAACACCAGGACGGAACTCGCTTCACTCTTGTAACCTGTGTGTGATTGTGGCCTGTGTGTGATTGTAGTCTCTGTGTGATTGTAGCATCTGTGTGATTGTAGCCAGTGAGTGTGTGTGTGAGAGAGAAAGAGAAAGAGAGAAAGCCGATCCAAGGCAAGGCAGAGTCTACATATTCTAACATCTTCCTATTTCACCTTCTCGTCGATACACAGATGTTACTACCATTACCACCAACAGCATCTTTATTTTCCATCTGATGACTGGCGGCGGGCTACATACGTGTACCCAGCACCCGTTGATTGCACCATATACACCCCTTTGCGGCTGACCTACATACATCACGTGACTAATTTGTCTACAAAAGTCTCCTTTCAGTTTGTTTACATGCATCCATCATCACTGAGCAATCACTTGCACAATCACTGATTGAGTCAACTAGGATTGTGGTCGACTTCACCGAGGGCTGTGGTCGAATCGACCAGTCTGGACTAATACACACTCGCTTCAGTCCAGCTTGTGTCAGCGAATGTTTGTTTGTTGTAAGAAAATAAACTGTGTACTGAGCTCACTCTATACTCTATACTCGATAGCGCTCTGACTACATGTGCACGAGTTTCAGAAACCTGTTGGGGTGTAGTCAAGCAGAACTACCTACCCCACCCTGTTTCACTGACAACAGTTGTTTTCATTCCCTCTTGCCAGGTGTAAGCAAACAACTACGAGTCTCTGTGGGACACGCCTGTGTGACGTGTCGTGCCCTTGATGGTCATTCCTAGAATGTCATTCCCTCCCTGCTCACCTGATAAAAACCAGCCTCAACGGTTTGCGGTTTTTGCAGATGTCGGTAGATATCGGCGATATAAACCTGACCTGTACATTTCAGCCTCCAACACCCATCAATGAATTAATTAGTCACTACGATTCGCACCTCCGATCAACGATCGCCGCTAACAGTGTACTACGTCACGTTGGTACACCATTCACAACATTGCCGGCAGTCAACACCACACAGCGTACTACGTCACGTTGGTACACCATTCACAACATTGCCGGCAGTCAACGCCACACAGCGTACTAACACAAATCATAGCGACAGTTGAAAGTCTACAGTTCTCGTGCTACAGTAGCAGCTTGTCACAACCACGAGCAATGCGGAGTCAGCTCCGAATAATCCAAACTGTGGCTCATTCTCTCTGATTGGTGTTGACTGCAGGCAATAATGGTGTGCCAACGTGACGTAGTACACTGTTAGCGTGACGTAGTACACTGTTTGGTGAGATAGCTTCACGTTTGACTTAGTCTTACATTACGTGATACCAGGGCCGCCGAGAGCCAGCCCGGGCCCCGGGACAGACGACCTCTCCAGGCCCCTTGTACTTGTGATCGTAAATTATTTTTCCAGTATATAATGTATGTTTACAATTCGAATCTCAATATCTACACTCAAACTCAACTTCTGCATGTGTAATGCTTGGGTGTTCTGTCCTTAGACCTTTCGTTAAAAGAAAAAGAAAAGGAGAAGAAGAAAAAAAAATCTACTGACCAAGGCCGGGCCCCCTTGTCAGCCGCGGGCCCGGGTACACCAGACCCCACTGTCCCCCCCTCTCGTCAGGCCTGCGTGATACTGTCTTTACGTGACACTGTCTTACTTTACGTGATACTGTCTTTACGTGACGCTGTCTTACATTACGTGATACAGTCTTACTTTACGTGAGACAGCCTTACTTTACGTGATGTAGTCTTTACGTGACACTGTCTTACATTACGTGATACTGTCTTTACGTGATGCTGTCTTCTCTGTTGCACCCAATGGCCAAATCATCAAACTCTGGCAGTCACGTCTTGCCTATCATTCTCTCATTTATGGCAAACATTAAACAGCCTACTCATCGTTTTCGGATAATTTTCTTCTTTATTCGTTCTCTTCACATTTGTATTATTACAACCTCAGTCTGTCATTCTCACAGAGATTGATTAATTGATTTATTTGTTTATGCCACGGCCACTACCCTAGTGAGAGGGAGACAGCAAAGTCATGTTACAAACAGTTAATGATACACTAGCTGACTAGCTGACTAGCTGACTAGCTGACTAGCTGACTAGAGTAGCAAGTGACCACATAATTATCCACTGTGGACATTCTCACTGAGAGAGAGAGTAAACACTCCTCGTCAGTCATTTAAGCTTTTTGTATAAATTTTGTTAAAAAGCAAAAAATAAATGACGATATGCAAAGCAAATTATGGGTACAAATGTAAGAGGGAAGGATACATATGTTTTCATCCAAGTTTCCTTCACTGGTGAAGCGGTTCCTGCCCCCCGGTGGGTCGCCAGCCTCCGGCCTGTGTCCCGGACTCTCCAGCCTCCATCTTGAATGACCAGAGTCCTCTGGCATTGGCATCCTGGAGAGCTTCCCATACTACCTTACCCGCCCAGACGTTTCGGGGGCGAAAGCGGGACACGTGCCGATGATGGTGTCGTCACCGTCAAAAAACGCCGAAAAAAGTGATTTTTAAAGACAACCGGGACATTTGATGGACTTGCCAGAAAGCCAGAAAGCGGGACATTGGGCGTTCCGCCCGATATTCAGGCGGGACACGAGGTCAAAAGCGGGACTGTCCCGCCAAATGCGGGACGTCTGGTCACCTTACAGGCCCCCCCTCATCCTAGATGTCTGATCCCCACACTTATTTATTTACCCTCTAGACAACTGCGAAAGGACTCCAGGGAGGTAACTGCAAAGCTAGCACACAAATGTCAGTAGCTTCCCCTGATGCAAGGCAAAACAATTGCAGCATAAAATAATACGTAGTACAAATAACAGATTTCCTAACGGAGAGAGAGAGAGAGGGAAAAAAGAAGTGATAATAACAAATTTAATAAGAATTAGTTTTATTGAGGCCACTTGGAACTTGGTGTGTGTATGATGGCTACACTGACAACAATTATTGTAACAGATAAGCCGACACGTGGCTTCTACAACCTGCAGTGTACTGATTTCAGTTATGTCACTCACCACGCCATCGCTCTCGTGGCCAAGTTGGTGCCAGGATTTCCCCAGGAGAGTTCAACTCCCCTCCCCTGGACCTTCGGGACAGTGACACTGAGATAACATCTTTCCACGCCCACCCCTCCGCCTCGTGCACGGGGTTCAAACATCTTTTGACCTCCGCAAACCCCCCACAGGCTGCGCTTTCTTTGTCTGCTAAAAAACTTATTTATATTTTGTGTGTTCATGTTTTTTCTGTTAATGACAGTTAGCATTTGAAAAGGCGGCGACATTCGTGTAGATGATTTAACTGAAAATAACGAAAACCGAAAAGAATGATTTCTAAATCAGATGAAGAACTTGCGAGTGTAGCGGGAGCGCTGTTTAGGTCAGCGGGTACAGCGACTGTGCTTGGTCCCTCCACCCCGCATCCCCTCCACCCCGCATCCCCTCTCACCCCACGCGTGGTCGCGCGAGCGGCGCGAGACGGACAGCAACAGCGGGTGACATAGTGCCCAAGCTGTCCGGTACAAACATCGGGTGACGTAGTACCCAAGCTGCCCAGTACAAACAGCGGGTGACATAGTGCCCAAGCTGTCCGGTACAAACATCGGGTGACGTAGTACCCAAGCTGCCCTGTACAAAAAGCGGGCGAAGAGCAGCGCCCGCACCTTTCTTTCGGCCCGAGAACTGGTCCTGCTGGGTCTAGCAGTAAGTGACGTTTTGAGACTGAGCTAGCGAGAAGTACCTCAGTGCCGCTACAGTCAGCAGGTCAGTAGGTCATGCTACATGACGTGTGCGAGGTGAGCGGCGTTACCATGATGACAGGTGTAGCCGGTGTGTAGCACTCGTCCCCCACCCACCCGTGTCCTCGAGATACACCGTGTCACAGCTCAGTGAACACACAACACACACACCGCCAGACACACAGCCAGCCAGCGTACACCGAGGTTTTGAACTCTTTGCCGACGACAGGTGGTCACGCTTGAGAGACTTCAGGGCGACTGTGGCTAGGACATGGCTGTACACCCGCTCGTCCGCTGTGACAAGTTTATTCTCAGTCGTTAAACTGCCGACTTTCATCTCCTACCTGCCAGACCTGTGTAGTCAGTGCGAAAGTCGATCGGCGTGAGACGGACGCACGGACACAACAGTTTTTGATGTGAGTGGCTCATCAGTACACACCACGTGACTAAGCGATACCCTCTTTCATTTGCGACAAGTCTCATGAGGTGAGTGGTACATCGTCAGTACTTTGTACAATAGCAAGTCACAAGGTTAAGGCCGTGTATAATAATGTATATTGTATACTGTAGGTATGGTACAGGATTTACACCTGACAGAGAGACTAAAGCTTTTGGCACTCAGTGTAGACAGGGCAATTCTTCCCCCGCTGCGTGTGTACCCGCAAGTCACACCGCAAAATCTGTTCTGGTGTTATGTAAGGCTAGATATGTTATTTTAAATTCTTCTTTGAGAAAAGATAGCTAAGCTAAAGACTTATCATTTCAATATTCGTCGACAAACGTGGAGCAGCACATGTAACAGTAACAATTCCTGAATATCACTCGTCGCTTGATGACCTCCGGGATGCCACAACCCCGCACCGTCCGACCCCCGTCTGTAGACAGTCTGACAACTCCTTGTGAACACCTGGAGAAGAAGAGAGACACATCAAGAGGAGAGCGATGCAGAGACAGATGTTGACATCTGTAGGGGGCGCGATGGTTGTGACAGTGATTGTAGCCTTCAAGGGGAGAGCAGCGGAGACCAGAGTTCTCTCTCTTTGAAGGTACAGCTGTCTGTAGAGCAGTCGTTCACATTACAGCTTCCACAGCTGTCAGTCGCCTCTACCCATGTTAATATTTATCTTATCTCGGATACCCTTTCACATGGTATTTTATGCTATATTCAGCAATTAGGTTTGTTTTTATTTAGTCAGGATATATTATTGTTTTGCTTAAATACAGTGCTCTGCGCATTTAATTGAGACATTTCCGTCATTTGGAATGTCCTAAGCATGATTTCACGAAACAAAAAATTTAAAAAAAAAGGAAAAAGACTTCATGCAGTGTGACAAATGAAGCGGGGAGAAGGGTGGGCCTCACTCGCTCTACTGGCTCGCTCCACCCGACTTTCCCCTCTCACACCCACTCGCCCGGTTATTCGCACGTCCACACACGTACCCACTAGTAACCACTCCTACCGCGTGTGCAAACACAACTGACAGCACGGTTATACAGTAAAATTATTATTAATAACAACACAAACTAAGTTAAATACTATCATACACACTATCAATGTTCTAACGAGACAACCTCACATAAGGACCGTGAAATTTTAACAAAGAAAGAAACACACTTTCCTCCACAGCCCGGTGCGCTTCGTGGCTCACGTGACGTCCCCCTGACACGTACACCTCCCCACCTCCCCCAGTGTGGCACACAGCAGTCTCACACAGTCCTCTGACAGGCTAACCCTCCACAACCAGTAGTGGCACACTACTGGCGGAGATCACAGGTCGCACACATATATACACCCATATACACACATCTATATGTGCCCCAGGCAATGACGATGACGACGACGTTGGAAGTGAGTCTTCTGACGCACTGTCCCTAGCCTACTGGCACTGCTGCTCCTCTGGTTGCCCCAGGCAACGGACGATAGCTGCGGTGACGATCGCAGGCGACAGTGGTCCGGCACTGGCTCCAGACGACCAAGACCCCAGGGTTACACAGGTACAGTTAGTCGCTACCCCCGATGGTTGCTCCAGGCAACGGGTGGCAGAGTTGCTGTTGCCGGTTCTGACGATGTATCCCCTTCTTGTCGTCTGCGAGGACGGAGACCCTCGCTTAGTCTCCACGGTGCCAGACTGTAAGTGCCAGCAGGTAGCGCCACGTGTCCACGTGGAAAGGGCCTCCCTCACACTTGCTGCCTACAGTTGGTACGACACTGCCAGACGGTAGTCCCTGCTGGTGCATTGGAAACAACGCCTTCTACCCTAAACTATATACTGCTCCAACACGTGACCCCTTTGCACCGAATGTACCCGGCCCGGACGCTATCGCTCTAACCTGAGGCAACTACTGCTCACCGCGCTATACCCGTCTATACCCGTACACTGCTACATCCTACCCCCTTCCCCCCGACTCTGGGCCTCGATCGCCTCCATCAGTCAAGGCACCTGTCAAGTCGTAAAAACGGGGAGAAAGGCTTCCCTTCACTGTCCGCTGCCCACCTATGATTACCTACCCGGCCTCAACTGGTTCATGACACGCAGATGTAATGTACGGACATCATAAACACACCCATGTCCTCACATCACTCGTCACCCACCCACCCCATGTCCTCACATCACTCGTCACCCACCCCATGTCCTCACATCACTCGTCACCCACCCCATGTCCTCACATCACTCGTCACCCACCCCATGTCCTCACATCACTCGTCACCCACCCCATGTCCTCACATCACTCGTCACCCACCCCATGTCCTCACATCACTCGTCACCCACCCCATGTCCTCACATCACTCGTCACCCACCCCATGTCCTCACATCTTTCGCCGTTTAAAAGAAGTACATACTATGTCTACGTGCCCCCTCCCCAGTGGGTGCCTGCACCCTGGGTAAGCTGCAGTGTGAGCCTGCCGTACACCGGGTATGGTGTATGTTGCCATACGACATCAGGGTGTATAAAACTGTCACAGCTTAAATGGTTGCGGCCCCTGTGTGGGGTGGCACAGTGAAGGGGCTGAGGGTGTGTAGGGTGCAGCATGTCACGTGTTGCTGCCCTGGTCATAAACTCAGGTACCCAGTTCTTACTGTGGGTAGCGCGAGCTTTCTTGTAGCACAGTCGCATGGCTTGTAGGTGCAAGTGTGTGTGTATGTGAGTGTGTGTGTGTGTCTGCAGGAATACGGACTTGAGAGTGCATCTGTGTGTGTGTGAATGCACTTTACTGCAAGGTGCTTGACGAAATAACACGTGACACGTGACATCCCCTGACCGACACGGAGAGTGGAAACAGCTGCGAGTACAGTCTTCACTGTGTCCACCCCATACTCCATTGTGTGGTGTGAGTGAGTGAGTGTGAGTGAGTGAGTGTGAGTGTGAGTGTGAGTGTGAGTGAGTGTGAGTGTGTGTGTGTGTGTGTGTGTGTGTGTGTGTGAGTGTGTGTGTGAGTGTGTGTGAGTGTGTGAGTGTGTGTGTGTGAGTGTGTGTGTGAGTGTGTGTGTGAGTGTGTGTGTGTGAGTGTGTGTGTGAGTGTGTGAGTGTGTGTGTGAGTGTGTGTGAGTGTGTGAGTGTGTGTGTGAGTGTGTGTGTGTGTGAGTGTGTGTGTGAGTGTGTGTGAGTGAGTGTGTGAGTGTGTGGGTGAGTGTGTGAGTGTGTGTGTGTGAGAGTGAGTGTGTGTGTGAGTGTGTGTGTGAGACACAAAGACAGCCAGGGTTGTCATCAATATCTTGTGACAGTTGTAAGAGGATGTGACAGGCTACACCACGTGTCAGTGTCTGTCAGTCACGAAGGTCTCTGTTTCGTCGTTTGTTCTGTTGGAGGGACTAACCTGACTTCAATGTCAGAAGAACGGCAAGGTGCACGTGACAGCATCCTGTGCACCCGTTACACCACCCTGACCTAGTAGTCCAGTGTATAGACAGTCTACTCACTGTCCCTGACCTAGTAGTCCAGTGTATAGACAGTCTACTCACAGTCCCTAGCCTAGTAGTCCAGTGTATAGACAGTCTACTCACCTAGTAGTCCAGTGTATAGACAGTCAACAATTCCTATAGCAGCAGACTCCTACATGTGTAGCACAGTGTGTACACACTCTACATGTCTAGTATACAAAGATGAGTATCTACATGTCAGTCTACAAAAGCCACTCATGCATGATGACATGAAGTGACATGCGTGGCTATGGCCAGTGTAGTCATGTCTAGTGTCCCACAATAGACTGACATGCCACAGACCAGTGTGTGTCGACACTGGGACAACCAGTTGTAACCCTACACTGGCAACACCAGTTCTATATTTACACCGGGGAAACCGGTACCATAAATAGACTGGACCAGTAAAAAGTCGACCACGTGATCGATGAATGACGACCTTGACAGTCAGCTGTGACCCCATGTCACCAGTCAGCCAGTCAAACGACAGCACTCTTGCTTTCCTGGGCAATGCTATGGCAACCTACGGTCGGTGTAGTGTAGTGAGTGGGTGCCACGTCATCTGTAAACAACCTGTCTACACGGTGTGCACTATGTGCTCTAACAGTCTGTCTACACGGTGTGCACTATGTGCTCTAACAGTCTGTCTACACGGTGTGCACTATGTGCTCTAACAACCTGTCTACACGGTGTGCACTATGTGCTCTAACAGTCTGTCTACACGGTGTGCACTATGTGCTCTAACAACCTGTCTACACGGTGTCCACTATGTGCTCTAACACCTGTCTACACGGTGTCCACTATGTGCTCAGTGACTATCATGTAGCATCCAGTGTTTGTCCAGTGTCTATACAGCGTCTGTCCACGGTTTGTGCAGCTCGTGTAGCGCCACTGCATTGTCTACCTGCACTACCAATGTTTATTTTAATGCGGGTGTGTTGACGACTACACTGCAGCTAAATATGGAAATAGAAAGGAGAGTGAGAGCCGATAGCGTGTGAACACTTAGCTCACAGTATTGCGACATATTGGATACCTGTGTAAACACTACAGTCTACACCATGACATCACCAACTGCCACAACAAAAACTCATCACGTCAACAGCTACCACAACAGCTACCCACCACGTCACCAAACCTGCCGTCCAACAGCCGCTTGCGGTACACGTTACCGCCACGTACCGCCCGGATACTGGATACTGGCGCTCGCACGGCATGAACACCGCTGGGTCCTACCTGTCGTCTACCTGTCGTCTACCTGTCCAGCGACACTACACTCACAAATACGCAGTTAGTCCGCCCTCCTCCCTTCTCTGCTTCCTTCCAGACTAAACTCTTGCTGCTGCCATCCTCCGCACGTAGCGTTGTGTGTGGTAGTAGACTACATAGACTATAGTATATAGACTATACTAGACACTGTGACTATAGCAATGATCGCTGTGTCTTACGGTTGGCATATATTTTAGCTGGTTTATCTAGCAGCTGGTATACGTTTTAGCTGGTTTATCTGATAGCTGGTATATGCTTTAGTTGGTTTATCCAGCAGCTGGTATATGTTTTAGCTGGTTTATCTGATAGCTGGTATATGTTTTAGCTGGTTTATCTGATAGCTGGTATATGTTTTAGTTGGTTTATCCAGCAGCTGGTATATGTTTTAGCTGGTTTATCTGATAGCTGGTATATGTTTTAGCTGGTTTATCTGATAGCTGGTACATGTTTTAGCTGGTTTATCTGATAGCTGGTATATGTTTTAGCTGGTTTATCCAGCAGCTGGTATATCCTTAAGGTGGTTTATCTAACGGACTACAGCAGATCATTGATCTGTTTTGCAGATCGTCGCCGCGAAGTGGTGCAGGGTGGTGGTGTAGGGTGGTGCAGGCTGTCGACATCCATAAAACGACATTTTCCGGGCGCCACACGGCAACATCGGTGAGTGAGTGACGGAGCGAAGCAAGTCCGACCCTGAAAGTCGACACCTGGCAAAAGTTTGAGACGACCGTAAAGCCATCTCTGTTGTGTGTGTACGTGTGTGTATATTTATACGTGTGTGTATATACGTGTGTCTGTGTGTCTGTGTGGGGGGACTGGGCTGAGGGCAGCAACCGTCCACCTCTGCAAGTGGTGTGCCATGTGCACGGGCAGGTTGCTGACGCCGAGTGACAGCAGGCAGGATGATAACATGGATGTATAAATATCAACGGCACGCGGCTGACAGTCTGACATTTCGCCGCTGCTACAACTGCGCGTGAAGGACTCGCTGTGTCGCAACACATCCTCCCCACCTTCCGGATTTAGCCGGTAACCTCAAGAAGAGAGAAAGAGAGAGAGAAGGTAAAAAAATGCACGGGTGTCGGAACTTCCGCCACAAACCTCTGTCGGAAGCCTGGGCTGGAAACGACATGCTGAAGACGACACACGGCCTGCAGCACGAGTCGCCGGCGTCGTCGCTGTCATCGGCAGCTCTCTCCTCGACAGCGCTCTCCTCCTCCTCGCACTACCTGCCCCACCCGCCCGTCCAGTCGCGGACGACGAGGTGCGGGTCCTCGCGCCAACTGTGTGACACCATCTACCTGCTGCCCACCCGCCTTGCCACCCTGATGCTGGTCATGGTGCAGGGCGGGACTGCTGGACTGCTACCTCGTGCACTACAACAATCGTTACTGGTTCGCCTGGATCGCCGGCGACATCGCCGTGGTCTTTATGTTCGTCGTCACATTCTCCATCTCGTACCGCCAGATGCAGGACGCCCTCCAGTGCATGCGGAGCGGCGCCAACCACCTGGCGGCCAGGGGCAGCGACTCCGTGGCCTGCTGCATGGAGGGGGTGCTGGGCATGATGCACGACAGGTGCGAGGAGGGGGTGGCCGGCAAGGAGGGGCCCCCGTCCCCCGGGAAGATGCCCTTGACCTACTTCGCCTGGCTGGTGTACGCAGCCTTCCTCAGCATCCGGGTCGTGCTCATCTACAAGAACTTCGCGCACACGCTACAAGAGGACACCTTTCTCGGCCCCAGCACCTTACAGGTGAGTAAAGCTACATCTTACAGATAAGCAAACAGGTAAACAGTAAACGCATAAGCAGCGCAGCACTTTACAGGTAAACAAAACCAAACTTTACAGGTAAGCTCACCAGCATTTCACAATCCCACACATGACGGAAGCAAAAGCGAACTTTGGCGGTAAATAGTTCTGTACTTTATTGGACACAAACCCGCACTTGTGTATGTAAGGTACACGAACTTGTACAGGTAAGCTAACAGGCACGTTATTGTCACAGACCTGCGTTTACAGGTAGCCTACACTGAAGGTGAAAGGTAAGCTACGTGTACAGTAAGCCAGTCATCGCCTCTACCGGTCGCACACTCGCAGTTTCTTGCTCATTGTGATCAACAGTCAGGTAGACCCGTGACTTCACGTTGTCCGTTATAACTCTCCTCCCCTCCCCTCCCATGCCCTCCCCCTACAGTCGGCTGCCATGTGACCCACTGCGTCGATTGTGTGACAAGACGTCACAGGCATGCGGGTACCTGCTTCCCACCCATCAGCCACTGCACCCGCGGCACCCGGGCTGACGGTGACAGCAGGCTGGCCCTACTTCACGCACGCACAGCGAGAACTAAGTGACTTCAGTCCCACAGTGCGCTGTGACACACACATACATACACATACACATACATACACACACACATACATACAGACATGCACATACACACACACATACACACACACATACACATACATACACACACATACACACATACACATACACATACACAGACACATACTCACACCCCATACGACCACTCACACACGCGCGCGCATGAGATGCACCCAGGCACCTGGTGACACGCCACACTGTGTGCAGTGCTGTGAAACACTCGTGACGTCACCATGCTATGCACAGCTGGCCCGGCGGGTCATCAGACCGGAGACGAGGAAGAGCAAGTGAGAGAGAGAGGGGGAGAGAGTGAGACTACGATCTCAGTCTAGCACACTGCACTGTATGACGAGTTGTTTTTGCTCGAGGGCAGAAGTGCGTCTGACGTCTACTGTCATCCAATCTGTCATCAGCGTTCACCGTCTTTTATGATCCGCCACCTTTGACCTGTGTAATGAATGCAGGACACAGCAGGGAAGGGCCATCACTCGCTATACCTGAGACGAGGAGACGATGAAGGAAGCACACCCTCCGTGTACAGCGGTGGTCGAACTTGCCTGCAGGCGGAGCCTACGCTCGTATGTCATGACGTCACAAGAAGCTAGAGGTCGATAGACAACCAGTCAGAATCCTTGTAACATCTGCACGTTACACAGACATCGACATTTACCCAGGGAATACAACTGTACGTGGAGTGACAGAGAGAGGGAGGGAGAGTGTTTGCCCTGAGGTCACAAACATTAACTCCTTAGTTTACACAAACAGTTTAACAGCTTTATGTCTTAACGGGACATGACAAAATGTGTCATGGCGTAATGCTCATGGAAGCAGAGATGTACAGCCCACCCACATCACAGACATGTAGAGCCTGCCTACCCACATTACATAGAGCCCACCCATCTCACGGACATGTAGAACTTGCCTACCCACATTACAGACGTAGAGCCTATCCACATTATAGAGCTGCAATACTTGTAGTAAGAGCTGCATGTACTTGTACATCAGGTGACAGAGCTGTAACACCTGTATTCCAGGTGACAGTAGCAGCTGCAGGTGCAGTGTTCCTCGTCTTCCTGTTGGCTCATCATGATGCTGCCCCCGAGTCCAGGCGGCGACATCGCATTGACGTGCTGACGTGGTCCGTGCTGCTGGACGTTGTGGACGCCGTGGACCTGCTGGGCGTCTTCCTGGACACCGCGGCCCGAGACAACATGGCGGAGTGGGTAGAATGGACAATCATGAGCATCGTCTGCCTTAACTTCGTCCTCCCAACAGTTCTGCTCATGGTGCTCAGCAAAACACACTTCGGGGCGCGCCCACTATCCAAGGTACGCACACACGTTGACCTTAGAAGTACTATCCAAAATGTGTCACAAAGCTGTCACGGTGGAGCATTGTCACAAATGTGTATGTGGCTCAAACTTGACTTCTTTGACTACACTAAACCTTTGACTACACTAAACCTTTGACTACACTAAACCTTTGACTACGCTAACGCCTTTCACTGTGCTTAAAGCCAAACCTCGGTCTTTGCAGCATCTACAGACACTGCATCGGCTGCTGGTGCTGTTGGGAGTGAACGGTCCTCTGCTGGCGGCCCGTCTGTTCCTGTGGCAGCACTTACACCTGCCCATCTCCACCTTCGCCATCAAGAACGTGGGCGTGCCCTTCCTGATGCTGTACTCCATCTACGACTACGCTCACCACCAGCGCCTGCAGGCTGGCCTGCACGAGGTCCAGGAGATGATCAGCTGAAGTGGGAGGGGAGGGAGAGGGAGGGCGGAGCCAGGTGCTTGTTAGAAGGACCGCCACCCTGTCAGCAGAAAACTATTTGAGCAGAACGAGTCTGTGACGAATGCATACACAGTCTGTGACAATGACAGAGGCAGGCGATGATGTACAAAGGGAGGGGTCAGTGACCTCTACAGAACACACAAAAAGAAAGTGAGAAAGTGGATAGCGATGCTATAAACAGACGTAGAGACGATCGGCGAGGAAGCTGTCGTTCATGAAAACCATGGAGCCCAATGATGGGGGCGATAAGCACAGAGAGGGGGTGTCAACAGTTAGAAATCATCGACGCTAATCATAATCAGAAGCAGCGGGACTCTTAGAGTCACAACAGGAATGGAACAGGGTGCATGTGCCTGCAGGGTATCGGGGTAGGACTAGAGACAATCTGCAGGTAACTATTTGTCGTCATGGAGACAGGGCCAGGGCTAGTGTCAGACGTGCCTCAGGTGAGGCTCATTACACGTGTCACGTGTGTCACATGTGCAACAAGCACGGTCAGAGGACCCTGAGCAAGCTGGAGAAATGTGCAGCTAGTCCCATCCTCAGGTGTAAAGATTTCTGGATAAATGACAGCCCACCTATACACCACTGCTGGCCGTCTGCTAATGCCCTCGGCATGCTCCTGGTCGACTGGCGAACCCTGTGAAAACCGATTTGCGGACTGCGCCGACACCATGATTGTCGACAGTTTAATTATCTGATTATTTCTGGCGGGGGTGGTGGTGGGGGAAGGGGAGAATGACAAAAGGCATCTACCTCTACTTCTCCCTGGTTTAGAGACAATAAACCGAAAGCACAAGAGATCCTGAGGTTGGAGCTTTTCTTACCTCCGTCAACGCGAGAGCTCGCACCGTCCGCTGTCTCCTCGTGTTGCTAGGAAACCGTTTGCTCACTTGCAAGAGTTTTGTTCTATCCCGTAAAGTGGAAAACTTATTGGTCAGCGATCCTGTGTATGTGGATTGGGACTAAAGGCTGATAGCTCTCCCATTTTTTCATTCGTTTTTCTTGTTACTGTTATTGTTGTTATTGCAATTATTACTGTTATTCTTGTTGTTCTTCACTCTGTGTCGTGCAACAATTCAGAACAAAGCAGCTACGAGGGTCGTTCAAAAAGTTCTGAGCATCACCCAGAAAGAAGAGCCATAGCTGAACATTTTTGTTGTGGAAACACACTACCACTTCTAATAAAACTAGAAAAAGTATCACAAATTTCTCTTTTGTGTGCGGGTGAGGCTCATGCAAAGGTGAAGGGTCGTGCGACACAGTTACAAATGGACAAAACAGAGGCCAGAGCAGTCCTACAGTATCTGCAAAACAAAGGTGTGACACACAGGGAATTCCATGAAGACATGGTACAGACACTTGCTGAGGACTCTCCCACCTATAAAACTGTGAAGAATTAGTGCTGCTGAAGTTTGAATTGCTACCCCACCTCCCGTACTCACCACACAGCTCCATCTGACACCTACCTGCTTCCTAAACTCGTCCCGCCTACGTAGTCGTCATTGCAACCAATGATGAGGTCACGTGCTGTGGAGGAGTTGCAGCAGGAGGATGGGATTGCAATGCTTGAGCATCGTTGGACCAAGTGCATCGATGTCAAGGGGGACTATGTAGAAAAATTGTGAAAAACTGTCTTCTTTCTGCAACTTCTTCTGGGTGAGGCTTCGAACTTTTTGAACGACCATCGTAAGACTGATTTTGGGAATCAGTCGACTTGAAATGGCCAAAGAAAATGTGCCAGTAACCCGTAGCAACCTGTTAAAATTTGATTCACTGAGCATCAAGTTTGGGATGAGAGAAAATCTGAGCCTTGCTGACTTCCACAATTAATCACAACAAAGAATTGGCAAGGTCTTTGAATTCACATGGAGTCCATTTGGATCCAGCGGACTTGCAGATGGATAACTCAAGCTTCTTCATGAAAATGTTTACGTGACAATGATATGCAAATTATATAGTAGTTATTTTTTAAAGTCTCTTATCAAGGAGTTATATATTTTTGTATACGTATTGTCGCGTTACCACCCCCTGGCCGCCGGAAGATGCACGCCCGAAGTCCGCTCGCACAGCCGGAGACGAACGCGCAACCCCCTCCGCTCGGCCGGAGACGGCTTGCTGACATACCATTCGAACCACAGGCTGAGCGCAGACCACAACAACAACGGTGACAAAGACAAAGTTTACAAAACAGACAGGTTTATTAACTAAACATAAAATAACATTAATAGGAGGCAAGCATCAAACATAATTCACAATACAAGAGTTGCCCTGTGCACAGGCATGTTACAGTAGGCAAAGAAGAAAAAAAACAAAAAAACAAAAAACAAAACAACGAGGGAAGACAAACCACCCGCACGCACTGCTGGGTGGCGAGTCAAATGTCCGCTCAAGGTGTTCGCTGGCGGCAGCCCATCCTCTCTGGCCCGCATGCCGCTACAGCGGTGACCCCCCCCTCTCTCCCTCTGGACCAGCTGTCCTCCCCTCGGTTCTCCCGTCCGGGTAGACCTTGGTCACGTGAGTCCCTGCTCGCCGACCTCCACCCTAGGTACTCCCTCGATGGCCAGGCCGCACACTCGCGCAGCAGGGTCGCGCTCACGCGCCGACGAGGCGGTAGGCGCAGGGTCGACACAATGGCGGACATTAGCACGAAAGGCAATATGCAGAAACGACGACATGGACGAAGAGCAAATCCAACATGAAGAATATGAAGAAACACGTAGAAAATATACAAAAAAAGAAAAGCCTGTAAAGAGAAACAATTCATTCAATCAGCAGGCGGCACTCTAGACACTGCTCAGTGTCCAATAACATCTTCTAGCATAAGTGTACATACATGTGACCGCTAAAACGCCGGTCCTTTAAACATACAAATCCATTAATAAAAAACCGGGTGCGCGCCACATGCGCCGCGACCCGGCCAACACAAATCTACCCTAACATGGTGAGGCACAAAGTCTTACACTAAAAAAAAAAACGGGAACATAACTCGACAAGTAAACCCTCTCACTCGCACTACCAATGCTAACCCGGGCCCTATAGACTAAATAGTGTGGAACTCAAGAGAAGATATACTCTGCTCACCCAAATCGGCTTGTGATGGTGAGAGACCAGCGCCGCCGCTAGGCCACGGTCCTCCACCGTCACCCCACGTCCGGCGCCGTCGTTGCTGGATGAAGACTCTCCAGAAAAGACAGAAAAAAAACGCGCCCAAGGACCCAACGCGCGCGAAAAGCAAAGAAACAGACAAAGAGAAAGGGGGGGGGTTGCTGTCCCATCCGAAAGAAAAAGATACCTGTGACGCCGCGAGTCAGGGCTCTTGGCTCGCGAGACGGATAGGGTTACACAAGGACCCGGTAAACCGTCCCTTGGTTCTCCCCATCCGTACGTACACACCCAGCGACAGGCCATCGCAGTACGGAAAGCACAACACGGACAGCAGGAAAATCGCCGACACGCGACATATCCCCCTCTTTAAGACGAAGCCTCGCGAAGTTTCCAAACCATCGCGTGTCAAGATTGAAGGCAAGCCCTAAAAGGAAAACCACTCACAGAGTGCCACGCCCACAAACGGCAGAAACTCAAAACCAGACCAAAACCATCAAACCTACCCTCGCTCCTAGCAAGCCTAGACAACATCAAAACTCAGATTCTCCTTCCAAAGGAATACAAAGATGGAGCCTATTCCAGACTCGTAGTGCACAACAAACAAGCCAACCTGAATGCACGACGGCCAGGCCTCCACGACCTTACGGAGCAACAATCGCCTACGTGACATCAGAAAAAAAAAAAAAGCCCCAACCATCCGCAGACGAGCGTACAAGCTAAAAAAAAAAAAATCTCAAAAAAATCAACCACCACACCTATTCACAACAAAAATGTTCGTGCACGCCCACTTATGAACCACGGCCCTCTCACTATATCCTAAGCAGAACTCTCCACTGACCCCGACGGCCAGTGACGCTTGCTTCTGCCGCACGCAGAACACGCCGGAGAAGGTGGAGCCGCTCAGGACACGTCCCCACCCCGGGGAGAAAAAAGGCACACAGCCCAGTCCTGAGCGCCACGCAGGGCTCGAGATGCGGGAGGACGCACCACCACGGGAAGCACACAGCAAACCCTGGGACATCAACATCTCCTCGCACCCACGAGGCTCGAGGTGCGGGAGGGACGCACCACCTCAGGGAAGCACACAGCAAGCCCTGGGGACATTCAACATCTCCTCGCACCGACACTCTTCTCTATCACTGCCGCCACTCCATACCTGCCCGCTCTCGACAGCTGGCGCGAGTTCCCTATCACTCCTCTATCACTCCTCTATCTGCAGCAGCATTCCTATCCTGAAAGAAACGGCTCT
Organism: Pomacea canaliculata; assembly: GCF_003073045.1. Classification (NCBI taxonomy): domain Eukaryota; kingdom Metazoa; phylum Mollusca; class Gastropoda; order Architaenioglossa; family Ampullariidae; genus Pomacea; species Pomacea canaliculata. Next base: position 3,043,757 of record NC_037598.1, on the reverse strand, counting down.
CCGTTTCCAGCCAGCCTTCGCTTCTCGCCCTCTTCGGCCGGCTGCAGTGACACGGCACTGCCACCAGTGCCCGCGCCTTCCCAAGACCTACGTCTCCCACCTGCAGTCGCCTACTCTCCGCTTGAACGCCTCTGGCCTGGCTCCCCTGGATACTAGGAAAATCTACAACTCCTATTCCTCCTCTCTCACTCACCTCTAGAGGAACACAAACAAACGAACAAAAACTCCTTCCCACTGGCCTCAACGCCAGTCACTGCTCCACTAGCCTCTCTCTCGCTAGCATTCATTCCATATACCGCGAGTTCAACTCCTCTCGCTCCCTGACCAAGACGGACTAAAAAGAAAAAAAAAACCCTAATAAACCAATGTCAGCTGGCATCCCACCAACCACTGAGCTGCCAGAACAGACAAAAGAGACAACCTACAGTCCCAACGAAACACAAGAGGTACTGCAAGAGCACGTACCGCACTGGAAGGACAGGCAAACCTTTGCGCAGTCCGACAACAAAACAAAAGAAACTTGGGTGAGCGTGCTAAGGTTCCACACCATCAGCCCTCCCAGCCCCAATAAAAAACTCACACTCTCACACGCTGTGCACTAACTGCACACAAACCAAAACTAAATACAAAGGACGTTACAAAACAGGACAAGTCTACGCTCAAGGGTTCGAGGACGTTAGGGTAGGGTGTACCCCGCATCTCCACCATTTGTCGCGTTACCACCCCCTGGCCGCCGGAAGATGCACGCCCGAAGTCCGCTCGCACAGCCGGAGACGAACGCGCAACCCCCTCCGCTCGGCCGGAGACGGCTTGCTGACATACCATTCGAACCACAGGCTGAGCGCAGACCACAACAACAACGGTGACAAAGACAAAGTTTACAAAACAGACAGGTTTATTAACTAAACATAAAATAACATTAATAGGAGGCAAGCATCAAACATAATTCACAATACAAGAGTTGCCCTGTGCACAGGCATGTTACAGTAGGCAAAGAAGAAAAAAAAAACAAAAAACAAAAACAAAACAAACGAGGGAAGACAACACCCGCACGCACTGCTTGGTGGCGAGTCAAATGTCCGCTCAAGGTGTTCGCTGGCGGCAGCCATCTCTCTGCCCGCATGCCGCTACAGCGGGACCCCCCCTTTCTCTCCCTCTGGACCCACCTGTCCTCCCCTCGGTTCTCCGTCGCGGGTAGACCGCCCTTGGTCACGTGAGTCCCCTGTCGCCGACCTCCACCCTAGGTACTCCTCGATGGCCAGGCCGCACACTCGCGCAGCAGGGTCGCGCTCTCACGCGCCGACGACGGGGGCGGTAGGCTCCAGGGTCGACACAATGGCGGACATAGCACGAAAGGCAATTATGCGAAACGACGACATGACGAAGAGCCAAATCCAACATGAAGAATATGAAGAAACACGTAGAAAATATACAAAAAAAGAAAAGCCTGTAAAGAGAAACAATTTATTCAATCAGCAGGCGGCACTCTAGACACTGCTCAGTGTCCAATAACATCTTCTAGCATAAGTGTACATACATGTGACCGCTAAAACGCCGGTCCTTTAAACATACAAATCCATTAATAAAAAACCGGGTGCGCGCCACATGCGCCGCGACCCGGCCAACACAAATTCTACCCTAACATGGTGAGGCACAAAGTCTTACACTAAAAAAAAAAACGGGAACATAACTCGAACAAGTAAAACCCCTCTCACTCGCACTACCAATGCTAACCCGGGCCCTATAGACTAGAATAGTGTGGAACTCAAAGAAGATATACTCTGCTCACCCAAATCGGCTTGTGATGCAAGGGTGAGGACCAGCGCCGGCCGCTAGGGCCACGGTCCTCCACCGTCCCCACGTCCGGCGCCGTCCGTTTGCTGGATGAAGACTCTCCAGAAAAGACAGAAAACGCGACCCAAGGACCCAACGCGCGCGAAAAAGCAAAGAAAAAACAGACAAAGAGAAAGGGGGGGGGGTTTTGCTGTCCCATCCGAAAGAAAAAAGATACCTGTGACGCGCGAGTCAGGGCTCTTGGGCTCGCGAGACGGATAGGGTTATACACAAGGACCCGGTAAACCGTCCCTTGGTTCTCCCATCCGTACGTACACACCCAGCGACAGGCCATCGCAGTACGGAAAGCACAACACGGACAGCAGGAAAATCGCCGACACGCGACACGTATCTCTATTTTAAAGAATGCCTTGTAAGAGCCAGCTCGGAATTGGAATAATTTTTGGTTTCAAATCTGTTTCCCTGACTTGATCTTTGTTTTTCTTGTGAGACATGGTGGCGTGCTGCTGATAGCTGATGGATGAAAGTGGCGGCTGAAGGCACCGTCTGCTGCTGAAAACACAGACAAATGGGTGCTCGGTATACCGGAGAAAGTATCCGTTGACACAGGTGCGACTATACTGACAACAAAGACTTACTAAGGACCTTTCAAGGATCTTAAACCTCTTGTGAGGCCCTTTGATGACGCCTTCATAATGTGCAGACAAAAGTAAGTACATGCCACCTGTCGCTCATATTTCATTTAATTACAAATTTAGAGATTCAAGAAGGAAGCTTTAACATTGTCACGATTCGCGAGTCAAAGTGAATGTTGTTTGTTGTTTGTAGTTGTTTGTTGTCTCAGGCCATAGGTGTGAGTGTGGTACCAGGGGAGAGCAGTCACGCCAATGCTGACGCAATCTCTACGTCAATTATTTGACGTCATTCAATGGGTTTTGACGTCAGAACAGTCTGAGCGTCGTGCAGTGGACTTGTGTGTATGAGGACAGACCTGCCATTGTGTTAGCAGCACGTATTAACGGATGCTGTCACCGCATCTACCGAAGGGTAGTGCTGAATCGCCATCTTCTCTACCGAAGGTGTTATTGTCTCGACCGTTCGGACAGTCAGAGCTGAGCTGCTTGAGGAGTAAGACCTCCGAGGTGTAGCACGACATTGATAATGGCCGCCAACGTACATCCCCATAAGAGGTGGAGCTGAGTCATCGCGTCGTCTGCTGAAGTGGAGTGCAGTGTTCAGCGGGAGATCTGTGTTGTGGACAGACTCACGAAGTTTTAGCATCACATTACAACGGATGCTAATGCTTTGCTACCGAAGGGTGAACCTGAACGACACCTTCCTCTCGGGAAGGAGTATAGAGACTACACCAGCACGACGAGAGTCAGCGGGGAGACATGGAAGTGAATAGAGCGACACGGAGACGACAGACATTCACTGCCATCCGTTGTGGACTTGACTTTTGAGAGACATGCAGTGGACATGTGTGTATGAGGACGGACCTTCCACTGTGTTAGCAGCACGTATTAACGGATGCTGTCGCCGCATCTACCGAAGGGTAGTGCTGAATCGCCATCTTCTCTACCGAAGGTGTTCACGTTTCGTCCGTTTAGACACGCTTGAAAATAATTCGTCTTGGACATCACCCGCTTGGAACTGATTTGGATTTATAACCGACCGAACATTAGCTCGGGTACACCCCTGTGTTAACAGCTGCCTTGGATAGAATTCGCCGGTCAACAGTTCGAGGGAACAACCGTGACAACCGTGACGGCGATACCCTGACTTGGATATAACTCTACGATCGTCTGTTGGGCGGACTTGTGTACCGACAGTGTGTGTACAGTGGGTGTGTGTGGACACAATCATCGGACTGCTGGCATCAGGTTATCTGAAGAGCGGATGTCAAAGGTCGGGAGAATTATTAACTTTCTACGGACGGTAGACAGTAGGTGGTACAACTATTTTATCGGGTTTTTTTTTTGCCATTTTTTCTTAAAACATCAAATGTGTTAACTGTTGGCCGAACCTTTCTGTCTGAAAAAGGTAGAAGAGAACGGCAAGCGAGTTTTACATGTAGATGTATATTCACGCTCACATTCGTAACGCACTCTTCACTAAGAGTTACATACATAGACACAATTATTTCAGCAGTTGTCTTGTCAGAGCTAAAGATGTGGTGTATCTCATATAAACTATGTACTTATACATTTTGTCATGGCCTGAAGGCTAAATGCAAAAGAAAACACGACAAAAGCAACCAAAAGAAAACAAAATAATAATGGACCCTGTTAAAGAAAGGATTAATGAATAGCTAGGTGAATAGCTAGGTTTATAGGGTCTTCCTTCGACAGCACACCTGCACAAATCCTCGACTGTACAGACGAGTTGGAATGCCGGGTAGTGAGAGGACACCTGGCAGCGTTAGGAGAAGGAATCATTGTACAACCTTAGGTCAAAGTCAACATCAAATCAAATCAAACTTATCTGTCGAGGAAACCAAGACAGAAATTTTTCTTTAGCTCACAACATAATATGACAGCAACACATACAGACATTTAACACACACACGTACACACGCACCTACACATTCTCACACACAAATAATGGATGTCGGCATTCCCTTCTCTTCAGTCTGTGTTTGATTCCTCCTCTAGCTCCTCTCAGTTTCTTTTTTCTTTTCCCTCCCTTTGTCGGAATGTCACTGGAATTCACACCAGGGGCCTGTGTGGCCTGGTGCTGCAGCGACAGCAGAAAGTTGCGAGTGTAAGGCAGCGTGACGACGTCACATTGTAACCGACGGAAGGTTGACAGTCTCCCGTACAGGCACACGTACACACAGGCATACACTGCACACAGTCAGACACAGTGCAGTACTTGTGTCCATCTGTGCACACGCTGATACAAGCAACATTCCGTAGAAATCAATCAAGTTGAACACGTGAAGGACGAATGTGAACTGGTATCACAAGTGAACTGGTATCGCAAGTGAACTGGTATCGCAATATCACAATGTGTGGCAGATCTATCTGTGATCCCGCTCTGGTGTGGGATTGAATAGATCTGCTTGGTAGGGCGACACTCAGTCACCGGAGGAAGGTGATGTCAGCCAGAGACCTGTTGGCCTCACATGTAGACTGTTTCTATATTGGTAGGGGTGACAGATCCATTCACTGAAGGAAGGTGATGTTGGTCAGAGAGTTCTGAGAGTTCTGTTATCTTCACTGTACTCTGTTTCTGATATTGGTAGGGCGACACTCAGTCACCGAAGGAAGGTGATGTTGTCAGCCAGAGACCTGTTGGCCTCACATGTAGTCTGTATCTGATATATTCACTAGATCATACGAGTGTAAAACTAACGGTTACATCGCCATTTGTAATGGTCGCGGTTGGCAAGAGAAAATTCTCCCGTACAGGACACTCACACACAGGAATACGACACCTCACACAGTCAGACGTGTTGCAGCATCACTCATGTCCATTCATGCACGAGCTGAAGGGAGCAGAATTCCCGTAGAGAACAAGTTCAAAACGTACAAAACGACAGTGAGTCGGGGTCAAGCCACAGAGGAGCGCCCCCTCCTGTGTGGGAGGATCAAGACTGTAGTCACGTGGGTATCCTCCATTCAGCTGTCTACAAACATTCCACACTCCCATCTCAACACGTCGTTTCTTTGTACTTTTAGTATTACACAGCGTGTTCGAGAGGAAGTGTATAACACACGTCACGGCAAATCCTGACTTGACACATTGTTACCTTGGTGTTACCTTCATTATGATAACATACTCACCGAGGCTTTCAAATCAAAATCAAATCAAATCAAATCAGACTTTATTGTCTGTCGAGGAGGCCCAAGACAGAAATTTTTCATTTGCTCACAAGGGCAGGCATACATACTCACACAGACATCTATACACAGTTAGCAGTAAAGATACATTGTCATGGTAGTTGGATCTCCGCCAAATGGTCAAATGGACTTTACGACAATAGTTACAACAAAACTTGCCCTGTAATAGTGACAGTAATACTGACAATACTCACACTTATCCTCCGACTGCACAGTTGTGAAAAGCGAGATTTCCGTGAATACACTCAGTGCTACAATCCACCTCCAGACACGGAGTGTCATCATTATGTGATCAGGTCTGTCTTCACACTTCTTCGTCTCATGCTACAAAGATCATAGGTTATTCAAAAGCACATACATAAGAGAGAAATCTGTAAATTTTTTTTAAAACATTTTTGTGGTCAAGTCAAGAGAGAATAGACATGCTTAACAAAGTATGCAAACTCTTTCTCTATGTCTTCAATTCTTTCTGGTCTGAACGCATGGAAACGTGCAGACAGTCCGCTTGTGTGTGTGTGTGATAGGATAAGCAATCTACACATGTATATTTCATACAATGGTTTCCTTGTTTAATAATTATTTTTGATGCCATTATTTTACAGCTACTATAAGAATTTAAAGATATAATTTGTTGCTCAGTTTGAAGATATTTGTTGTGCTGGGCGGCAAAGCCCTGACAAAATCTGTTCTTTGTGTATTTTTGTGTTGTGAAAGACTCCACGCGGCCAGAGAGACCAGCTCACGTACACTCTTGTTTAGGTAATGTGATACTGATTTATACATCCCTTGGAGGGCTGACTTCATCTTGTCATTGAACTCGTTTTTCTAAAAACATTGTTTTCATTGGGATTCAATGCTGAAGAGAGTGACGTCCCTTCATTTAACTACCTGACTAGTGTCAGCTCTTCGGCACAATTCGTTTCTGCCCGTTTATCTGCGACAGATTTTGTGTACCAGTGCTCAGTGACTCTGTGATATCATTATCTATCTTTCTGGATTGATTGCTGTGTCTTCGCAACTTCTATCAATTATCTGGAGCATTTTATTTCAACTCTAACGTCCGCGCCATCTTGCCATATTTTAGCTGTGTGCATCGTCTGGATTACCTGTGCCTACAAACAATTGTAACTTATCCTGTACTGCTGATCATTGCGTTTTTCCATTTTCTGATCTGTGGACCTGTGTTTTATCGTTGAAATTTCTGCAAACTAGATCTTGGATCTCTACGTTTCACTGATGTCGCCGATGATCAATGCCTGTTGTCATGGATACGAGGTTTATGTCGTCCTGCTCATGTTTTAAAGCTGCGAAGAAAGAGACAATCTTTTAGTAGCTGTTCTAAACTTTTGTCCCAGTACTACTCCCTCAGCATAGAAAGCACAAGTGTTTGAATTCCTGTAACTGTAATACCTATGGAGGAAGTACCTAATATGTAATGACACGCATGTCAGACGTTTGGCTACATTGAATAAAATGTACATTTAACGGACAACATGAGCGCTCACCGAAAATCGCTGGAAATAGATCTTAAAGTATCACAAAAAATATTCCAGTGGTATTTTATGACAAAGAGGCACGAGAAACATTATTAATGTTTTTCTCTTAATCACAACTGGATTTGTTGAGAAAACAGATAGTGACGAAATGGTAGTATTTCTAAACTAACATCTGCATGAGTTGAATTTTAAAAGGAAAGATGCAATCCATAGTAAAAGAAAACAGCCCAGGACACAATGAACTGCTGCTGAATGTTCTCTTCGACACTCAGATGAAGTTATTTGTACTCATTTGGGAATCAAAGATAATGGCAACATCACAGGATGGAATCATGCGCTTTATCAATATTGACAGTTGTCGTCTGCTGTTTGATGTGGGCACCATAGACTGTCTCCTCAACAATGTAGCTGTTAATCCTAATGGCCGATATCTTGTGGGAGTGATGGATGATGGGAATCTGCATATCTTGAGCCTACAAGCTTTGTGGGCAGACATCAACAAGGTAGACTTTATCATCACAGTTATATGGATAGGCTTCAGATATATAATTGGCTCTGTCATATAGTTTTGCAAAACTGTCAACACCAGTAATAGAAGTATTTTTCCATTTTAGTTACCTTGTAATAATATAGTATTGGTACATAGCCTAAACTCTTTACTCTGTATTTAGTATTTCCATTCTGGTCCCTACAGTACCTTGTAATGACATAGTATCAGTACATAGCATAACCTGAACTCCTTACTCTGTACTTATTATGTTATCTTAATTACCTTAAGGTCCTTATCATTGTCACAACACATTCTAAGCTTCATGCAGACAGTATGTGACAACATTTTGAGAACCCTAAACATGTCTGCTGAACATGCATCCCCGCTCCCCCTTTTAGGCTCTGTGGGACAGAAACATTTGTGTACAACATAATGATGCAACATAATTTCAGCAAATAACAAGGTTTTTCTTGTCGACAATGGAGTTCTTAACCACTTTATTTATTGTTACAAGGTGTGAAGGCAGCTTTAGTGGTCCTGTAACAGGACACCAGGCTACTTGCGTGATGCCTGACGCATTCAAGGTCTGCTGTGTAATATTGGGGCGTGTTTTATGTTGGGCAGTATCATAGGATATTTGTGTGATTGGCATTCTCACATCGTATTATGTTGTGCAATGTTATCAGGTATTTGCATGGTTGTGGCATATGTACATCATATTGAGTAATGTTATTAGGTATCGTCCTCCCTTCTACAAACCCCTGGATGACTGTCTTTGGTGGTTGTTCGTATCTGGTGACATGGCTGAGAACCGCTGCTCTATAGACACACATATATTACCCATCAGCCTCTCTGTACCTTCTATACCTTTTAAGTTTGAGTGGAGGGATCTCGATTTTCCTCGTCGCCATTTCCCCCTATTTCCTTGTCTACAGCTTCTTTGGCCCGTGTGTGGAAATCAAGGTGTAAGTCGCGCTGCCCTTTGAGAGACAGCTGCTCCATGAGGTCATTCAGAATCTTCAGGAACGGTAGATGTTTGGGCGAAATATGGTAGGCTGAGTCCTCTTCCTCCTCCGGGCGACTTCTTTTCCGAGTGGTAGGCTGAGTATGGTTACTTGGACCCGCCTGGTAATAATAATAAAAAGGCATAATAATAATAAGACAATTAATGTTTCTAGGCATGCATATGTGTGTGGGGGTACATTGGATGTGTATGTGTGCGCAAGAGGGAGAATCCAAATCAATATAAATCAGTTTTCTACATGTAAACAATAACATTGTCACACTTTCAGCACTATTTGCTTTCGAACCCGAAAGAGCGAGTGCGCTTACCTAGAGAGCAACTTATGTCCTACAGACCTACACGACAACATAATGTAGGTAGGTAAACGGTACGACCTACAGAACCAGCTAAGTTAGGGAAACAACGTATTTCAAATTTACTTGTTCTTATGCATTCCCTTTTTATGTTGTGGTAAATTATAATAATCTTCTAAACATACTAAATTGCCTCGAGTTGTGTTTTCATTGGGGTGATACATGATGGGGACTCGAAAAGCTAATTATAGAGTGTAGATCAGCAATTTAGTCGCTATGTCAGGGTTCAACGAGGTCACATTCCCCTTATACGCATGGAAATTCACCAATTTGAAAAAATCATAAAAAATAACTGAAAGAGATAGAAAAAAAATTTTTAAACTAATAATATGAGATCAAGCTGTGTGAAACAAAAATGTTTACATCTGAATCCTTCATGAACAGCCACTTATTAGGTAATCCAAAGCAAATTAGGTATGTGTAATTGAATTTTAAAAAACTTTTCACGTAGGGTTGCACAGCATATATCATGCTAGCACAAGTTACACCTCCAGGAATCACACTTTGATAACCGCATATAAACTTGAAATGAAAAAAACATTGTTCTTGTAAAAAAAAAAATCAGATTGATGCATTTAATAATATTATTATCGGTTCGCTATAAAAGTACAGAGCCGCGCGAAGATAATTCACTACGAGTGCATGGGAAGAAAATGTGCCCCGGTGTTTTAAAAAATTCATATCTGGTAAACTACACCATTTGAGACTGACAACAACAACAGGATTGAAGAAATACTGACACATGACTCCGAGGATGAGTTTGACATCCATACCACTAACAGACAGAATGATGATATAATACAACAATTAAAAAAAAAAAATAGACAAACTTTTAAAAGAAATTGAAAATAATAACAAACTTTTGCCAGCTGCTGACAGTTTTAATAAAAAATTTAAAAAGTTAAGAACTACAAGTGCACTGTCGACAGCACTTTTCAATTTTGGAGAAAACACTGGAGTCTCTTCAGTTGTTCGACGAGGTATTATTCCTGTTCAGCCATCAGCAATTGCCCGTCGAACAACATATGTTGGGGGCAGGCGGTGCTTGCAAAGTGGCAGAAAACCAATCAATGCAAAATTTTCTAATAATACAAAAAAGAGAAATTTATCAGAAAGCTGTCAGCTCCTGCCAAGAAAAAAACACAAAGCAGCACACAGTATTAGCCAGTGTGTTAAAAACAATGAAAGCTTAGGAAAGTGCCATCATGCAAAGTTATCAACTTTAGGAATAATTTACAGAGTGAAAAATGATAGGCTTTTATAAATATAAATATAAATTCCATGTTTCAAGAATATAACTATAAAACTCGTCCAATTTATTCAACAGTATCAGGGTGTGAAAGCTTGCTTTAGAAGTAGACCTATTCTTACAGGATATATTTTTTCTTCTTGTGTTATAAGGGGGATTCCTGTTGCCATTTTTTTTCTATTTATTAATAAACTTGCCGTTAACATGATAATCAATGGAGAATGTAGTCATGTTCATGGACACGTGTGTGGCAAAAGATTTTATCTTTGCTGCTTTATTAAATTATTCATTTTCCTTGATGTGATACTTCATATTTCTGAATCTAAAACTTATGAAAGTAAAATTTATTGTAACACTGTTGTAACTACAGAATTGGAGAAAAAGAAAGATACATGTGGAATGGTTTTGACTGCTGTAAAATTTATATCATGTAAAAGGTATGTTTATGTAAAAAAAAATATGCCATCTAAATAATGTTGGGTATGAACACCTCTCAATACTTTTATGGGACTTTTCGAAAAAGAACATGATGTAAATTATTTTGTGAACTCTGCTGAAATAATCCAATCTCATACAAGTTTAAAAATCTGGTAGCACTAAGAAAGATTTTAACAAAATTTATAAGAATAATCTAATTGCCAACATCATAGCAAATTCGGTGAAAAAGAATTCAGATCAAAGTTGTTATTGTGTACATAGTGAACATTTAATTACTTTCTCTTCATTTACTCTCTGTGTATTATAGTTCTTCAAATATACAGTGCATTCATCACATATTTTATTATTGTGTATAATACAGTTTGTTCTACATGCCCTCTGAGGGTTCTGAATAAACTTTTTTGGACTTTGAGCTTTGAGTATACATGTTTCAGTATGGTTTTACAAATGTCTGACAGAATGAAAGCGAGGGTGGAACAAAAACTTGTTTATGTTATTGTTGACAAATGATAAATCTTTATTTACGAGGGTAACAGAATAAGCAAAAGTTGAGGTTTTTTTTTTTTATACATCTAGCCCTGTATGAATATATGAGAAACATATACATTTTATATTTAAATGTTTTTTTTTTCACTTTTTAGAAAGGAAGCGACTGAAGTTGTTGCTTAGCACAGCTTTTGCCCTCTGTCTTTCAGTTGAGTTTCAGTTAGTGCATTGCTATACTAAAAATGTCACCTCACTACAACATCAGCCCTTTAGTTTTCCTATGTTTTAAACGTGAACTTTACCTATACCCCTCTATTGCTGAATACTAGCTCCATCGTTTGAAATTACAAATCACTTTGCAAAGGCGTGTCCAACAATCTCGCAGTGACTGGGAGTAGTTTGAATTGAGAAAAGAAACACACATATAAAAATAAAAATATGTTCTTTCAAAAGCAATAATTATTATTACTGTGTTGATGCAATTTTAAACATCTGTAAGTGTAAAATATGTACATTTCACTATCAAAGTATCATAGTAGAGATTAGGTGTCTATCAATAAGACTAGACTTTTAAGACTATACACAGCTAGATTATATGACTTCTCTCGGCAATCAATAGGTTTTAATGAAAGCCTTGACAGAAAATTGATCATATTAGAGAACGAAAACATCCCAATGCAAAACTGAAAAGAGAACCTCCCTAAGTTTCTGCATTTTTAGCATAGCATAGCATAATCGCATTCGATTGAAGAGGACAGAAAAAAGCCCACGGCCTGTAAAGAGTGATGGAAGGGAAGCAAAAACAAAATACATAAAATAACTAGTTCCACCTAGATTTTAACATTGTCGATCAAGTCAAACAAATGGTCGCTTGCAAGCACTAGATTATATGGTTTCCAGTGTCAATCAATAGGTTTTAATGAAAGGCTTGATAGAAAATGGATCATATTAGAGAACGAAAAACATTCCAAAGCAAAGCGCAAATGATCGCCACCCCAAGTTTCGAACACAAGCTTTTAAATACCGAACTTCGTTCGTACCCACTAGACTACATAGGTGAACCTTACAAAGCTTTGCAATCTAACGTACTTGTAGAAACATCGTCTCGCTTGTGGTGGATGGGCCCTCGTTGATTTTACCTTGACCTGTCATCAGTTTAAGGCCTTGAGCTATTTTGCCTGTCGCAATTCACTTTATGCCACCCTTCATAGTATTTAAAAGTTGTAGAATTAGCCCCCCAGAACAAGTTTCATAGCTGTCAAAGAGTGAAGCGAAGGTTGGCTTAGAAGGGAAGTGTGCAAGGTCGCTGACGTCACGCTTCCGAAGGCTTCCGAAGCTGCTTCATGGTTCAGGAAAAAAAGATCAGCCTTCCTGTGTTGGTCGTTTGGTGAATGTAAGCGAATTTAAAGAGGGGCGGTAACTGTGTAAAGACTGTGTCTCGAGTTTTGATGGAGTTGCTGGACCTGAAGCAGACGTGCTACAAGTGAACTTGGATCACAAACTTTTCCCGCCTGAAGGCTGGATTTACTGTTAGTTGTTTTCCGATATAGTTAATTAAATTAATAAGATTTTGTGATTATTTATTTTTCAAATATTATAATTATTTCTTAAATACAGATTTTTGTCTTTATCCACACACTTTTGTGAGCCGAAAGTGACAAAGTTCCTTAACGCTTACCTAACAAGTTTAGAAAATCACAAATCACATTGTTATTGGAATACATTATTATCTCTTCTGCTGTCATACCTGGTCCTGCTTGTCAGAGATGGTGCTAGGGGCAGGGCTGGGTCTACCATCGCCCGGCGACAAGAAGTGCAAACGACAGAAAAGTTCCTGTTGAGCACAGCAAGCGATGTGATGAGTGTAGAAACGTGTATATATGTACCTGTAGTGACGTTTGTGTAGACAGGGTGTCCAACTCAATCACAGGGGGCCGATCTCACATCATACACAAGGTTGCAGGCCGAACGTTATTTTTTAAGTTCGATAACTTTTAATAAGGTGACCAGACGTCCCGCTTTTGACCTCGTGTCCCGCCTGCTCATCGAGCAGGACGCCCAATGTCCCGCTTTCTGGCTTTCTGACAAGTCCATCAAATGTCCCGTTTGTCTTTAAAAATCACTTTTTTCGGCGTTCTTTGACGGTGACCACACCATCAGCGGCACGTGTCCCGCTTTCGCCCCCGAAACGTCTGGTCACCTTAGTTTTATTGAACAGTAGAAAACTGAACTTTTTGTTACTAACTTTATTTCAACAAAATCATACTTTAAAACAAAGTTAAAGTGAGAACAAACCAAGGCTTAGCAGTTTGTGTTTGGAGTAAGTTTCTGTGTTGCGGAAATTCTCAGGATGACTGCAAGTGTACATCAGTAAGACGACTCCTGTGTGATGCTTTGTTGATCTTCATCACTTCAGGATCAGCATATTAAGAGTTGGCTAGGAGAACTACACTCTAAACAAATAGTAGTCACTAAGATAGTAAACAACTTTCTATCAGTGGTGACTAAGATAGTAAACAACTTTCTATCAGTGGTGAATAAGATAGTAAACAACTTCCTATCAGTGGTGAATAAGATAGTAAACAACTTCATATCAGTGGTGAATAAGATAGTAAACAACTTCCTATCAGTGGTGAATAAGATAGTAAACAACTTCCTATCAGTGGTGATTAAGTAAACAACTTCCTATCAGTAGGTTCTGCTCCGTGAGTGTTTAAGCATGGCCCCACCCGATGTTGTGTAAGATAAACTGGGTACCCAAGCGTCTGTCTTAATGTCAGCATACGGACCGCAATATTCTCTCGCACTCACGCACAAAGCCACTCGCAGGACACTCAGTGACGTCACGAGTGAGGGTCAGCACGCTCATCGCACGTGCAGCTGAGGTGATAGGCGAGGACAGGAATGAACTCTTTTGTCGTGCATTGAGCAGTCAAGCGTGAATAAAACATGATTACGACAGCGTGTGAAAGGTTTTCAGTCAGTCAGGGCTTCTGCTTATGCGAAAAAGTTGCGTACAGTACATTGAAAGTTCGGAGGACCCCTTCAATTTTCGTCAATGGGGTCCCAGGGGACCCCTTCAAATTTGGGCGAAGAACAGATACAAAATTGGGTAAGTGTAGTGTCTGACATCGTAGCCCAATCTATTGTTGTCGTCTGCTACAAGGTGAGAGTTACTTCCCTTGCACTGAGTTTTTTTTTCCCTTACCGGGAAGAGTTCCATTAACCTATTTGCAAGATGTCGTTGACAGCGTGGTTAAAATCATCGTCTCAGAAACGGAAAGAAAGTGAGCACCCCAAGTACAGTGAGCATAAGCTCATCACAGATGCTTGCACAGACTTCATGGCACAGAAATCTCGCCGTTTCTGACTAGACATTACAGTGCTTTGGTGTGTCTGAAAGACAGTTGAACAAAGTAGTTGATTTGTTGGGCTTTTTTTTTTCCAGCTTTGTAATGGGACCCCTTAGAGTTAGCCTGGGACCCTTTAGAAATCTGAAGAAGGGGTCCCTGGGACACCAAAGAATTTCGCCTTAGCAGAAACCCTGCTGTCAGTTTTCTAACATCATTGATGAGACCGAGCGATGTCAGGATGGCGGTCTGACAGGACACCGTGAGCTCGTTACAAGCTCCTGACACTCAATTTGTTTCGGGATTGTCACTCTCCCGTCCTCCTGTCTGCTGTCACTGTGGGGCTCGTCATCACGATGTCTGTGGTGACTGACCACTGGACCTGAACCTCTTGGTGCGACCTGGATACCCGGACACACCTACCTCTCCAAGGCTTCAGCAACGGTCACAACCAAGCACCTTTTCGACCTTCTGGGTGGACCAGCAAAGGAAGGGGTCGATCCACCCGTCATATCACTCATCGCGAGTGTGTGCTAGGTAACAACAAAGACTACAGACTTATATTACCTACAGATGGCTGTACTTCTGACAGATGTGAACTTCAAGTGCGTTTCTGAGATTAAAGAAGACATTGAGGAAACTATGGGATTATCAGAGTGCTTTAGTGAGATTTGTAGTCGTATGTGAAGGTGGCCTAGACCTAGGGTTCAGCTGGCGACAATAAACATGACGACACCGTGCTTGTTGTCAGAGACTGAGTGCCAGACACCAACAGCATGCACGCGCGCCACGACAGGTAACGGTCCTGTGTGGGTTAGAGGAAGAAGGAAGTGTTAGAGACAAGGAGCGTTAGTCTGTAGCAGGCTAGTCAGCACCCGGCTGTCACACTGCACGCACCCAGACTCAGGCTATGGCACCCCGACTCCTGTCGTCTGCGTTTGCATGCAGCGGTAAGACAATGTGTCAGATTGTGTATGAGACAGTATATGAGACCTTGTGTGAGGCAGTGTGTGAAACCTTGTGTGAGACAGTAGATGAGACCTTGTGTGAGACAGTGTGTGAGACCTTGTGTGAGACAGTAGATGAGACAGTAGATGAGACAGTAGATGAGACCTTGTGTGAGGCAGTGTGTGAGACCTTGTGTGAAACAGTAGATAAGACCTTGTGTGAGACAGTATATCAGACCTTGTGTGAGACAGTAGATGAGACAGTATATCAGACCTTGTGTGAGACAGTATATCAGACCTTGTGTGAGACAGTATATCAGACCTTGGTGAGACAGTAGATGAGACAGTATATCAGACCTTGTGTGAGACAGTCTGTGAGACCTTGTGTGAGACAGTGTGTGAGACCTTGTTTGAGACAGTATATCATTGTGTAGACTTAGACCTTGTGAGACAGTAGATGAGACAGTATATCAGACCTTGTGTGAGACAGTGTGTGAGACCTTGTGTGAGACAGTATATCAGACCTGTGTGTGAGGACAGTAGACATGAGACCTTGTGTGAGACAGTATATCAGACCTTGTGTGAGACAGTGTGTGAGACCTTGTGTGAGACAGTATATCAGACCTTGTGTGAGACAGTAGATGAGACCTTGTGTGAGACAGTATATCAGACCTTGTGTGAGACAGTAGATGAGACCTTGTGTGAGACAGTATATCAGACCTTGTGTGAGACAGTGTGTGAGACCTTGTGTGAGACAGTATATCAGACCTTGTGTGAGACAGTGTGTGAGACCTTGTGTGAGACAGTATATCAGACCTTGTGTGAGACAGTGTGTGAGACCTTGTGTGAGACAGTATATCAGACCTTGTGTGAGGCAGTAGATGAGACAGTATATCAGACCTTGTGTGAGACAGTATATCAGACCGTGTGTGAGACAGTGTGTGAGACCTTGTGTGAGACCGACAGCGGCGCCACTATCATTGCTGTTGCTGTTCCTATTCTCTAGCAGCGAGGCTGATGTGACCTTTGTGTCATGGGGTAATTAGGACATTAAATCAATCGCAATCAAGGTTTAGTGACAACTTGTCGACAAGCCCGAGACAGCGTGTTATTTAAAGGTGTGTGTTCATGTGTGTGTGTTTGTGTGTGTGTGTGTGTGTGTGTGTGTGTGTGTTTGTGTTCGTGTGTGTGTGTTTGTGTGTTGTGTTCGTGTGTGTGTGTGTGTTGTGTGTGTGTCTGTGTGTGTTCAAGTGTGTGTGTTCGTGTGTGTGTGTGTGTTTGTGTTTGTGTCTGTGTGCATGTGTGTGTGTTTGTGTGTGTGTGTGTGTGTGTTTGTGTGTGTGTGTGTGTGTGTGTGTGTGTGTGTGTGTGTGTGTGTGTGTGTGTTCGTGTCTGTGTGTGTGTTTGTGTTTGTGTTCGTGTGTGTGTGTGTTTGTGTGTGTGTCTGTGTGTGTGTGTGTCGGTGTGTGTGTGTGTTTGTGTTTGTGTCTGTGTGTGTGTGTGTGTTCGTGTGTGTGTTTGAGAGAGAGATTGTAAAGAGTTGTGATTGTGTTATTACTGTCCTAATGCTAGCTAACATACAAACTACATTGACTGTTTACAAACATTTTGTTGACTTTATCCGCTGACAACTCAACCTCAGTGTTTACTTCAGTCTTTGCAGGCCTCCTTGTGTCCTCGGTACAAGCAGATGACAGGTAAGAGCATCGTGTCACATGACATGTCACCAGCATGCGCATCCCCCTGACACCACGATGGACGGAAAGCAAAAACACACGAGTCCACGACACGAGAAATGTGTAGCACAGTGTGACACACAGTGTGACACAGTATGACAGTGTGACGGTATGACACAGTATGACAGTGTGACACAGCATTACACCACACACACAAGACGTGGATATTTATAACAGTATAGTGACGTGTGAACATTTTGTAACAGTACAGTGACGTGGATATTTATAACAGTATAGTGACGTGTGAGCGTTTTGTAACAGTACAGTAACGTGGATATTTATAACAGTGTGGTGACGTGTGAACATTTTGTAACAGTAAACAACGTGGTAAGTGCCAAGGTGTCAGGCAGTGGGTCGGACATGTTTCTGTAGTTGTAAAACTGTCGACACCAGCTCGCGGTTGTCACAAGAGTTGTCGGCAGACCACGTGCAACCCCCAGGTACGCACAGGTGACGGGCTGTTTGTTTAGTCACAGCACAGATAGGGAGGGAGAGGTGTAGCCCTGTCCCACTACCATAAGGAAGGCAACTTTATTTCTGCACCACAAAATATAGGGGTACCTCGAGATACGAGCTTCTCGACATACGAGTTTCTTCAGATACAGCTGCGACTCGGGTCAATTTCATGCTCGAGATCCGAGCTGAATTCCGAGATACGAACCAGGCGGCCATTCGGGAAGCAGACTAGTAATTCGGGAAATTGCCGCGTCGGGCGCTCAGATCGCAGCGTTACGGCGTCGTCACGGCGTCGTCACGGCGTAGTCACGGAGTCATCACGGCGTCGTCACGGCGTCGTAATCACGGCGTAGTCACGGCGTAGTCTCGTTCGTTCTCGCGTGTTACCACAGTTAAGTCGCATGTCGTGCGTTGTGCGTTTTTTGCATCGTTGTGGCAGTTGTCACTAACGTTTTTCGTGTGCTAACGATGGACGCCTCAGAAAGTGAGTGAAAAGGACAGTGGTGAGAAGAAGAAGAAGAGAATGATGGCGATAGAAATAAAATAATCAAAAACATGAGCGTGGTGTACGAGTGATGGATCTTGCCAAGTTTTACGACCCTAGTACATCCACAATTTGCACTATCTACGTCAGATACTGTATTTTCTGTATTAGTAATGCCTCGCGCGCGCGCGTGCGTGTGTGTGTGTGTGTGTGTGTGTGTGTGTGTGTGTGCGTGCGTGCGTGGTGTGTGAGTATGTCTGTGTGTGCGTGCGTGATGTGTTTGTGTGTGCGCGCGTGGTGTGTGTGTATGTTTGTGTTTGTGTGCGTGCGTGCGTGGTGTGTGCGCGCTTGTCTGTGTGTGTGTGTGTGGTGTGTGGTGTGTGGTGTGTGGTGTGTGTGTGTCTCTGTGTGTGTGCGCACGTGGAGTGTTGTGTGTGTGTGTGTGTGTGTGTGTGGTGTGTGTGTGTGTGTGTGTGTGTGTGTGTGTGTGTGTGTGTGTGTGTATGTGTGTGTGTGCGCGTGATGTGTGTGTGTTTGTTTCTGTGTGTGTGTGTGCGTGGTGTGTGTGTGTGTGTGTGTGTGTGTGTGTGTGTGTGTGTGTGTATGTGTGTGTGTGTGTGTGTATGTGTGTGTGTGTGTGTGTGTGTGTGTGTGTGTGTGTGTGTGCGCGTGATGTGTGTGTGTTTGTTTCTGTGTGTGTGTGTGCGTGGTGTGTGTGTGTGTGTGTGTGTGTGTGTGTGTGTGTGTGTGTGTGTGTGTGTGTGTGTGTGTGTGTGTGTGTGTGTGTGTGTGTGTGTGTCTGTGTGTGTTTCTATGTCTCAGTGCCGGTGCAATAGCAGGCGCAGTGATTGGAGGACTGTCAAGTGCGGGCTTTCTGGTCTACCTGTGTATGTACATCTGCTCCAGGTGTACTAAGCCCTCGGTGATTCCTACAACAGTCGAGACCAGCAGTAATGCATTTCTTCTTCTTTATTTTCTTCATCTTGATCTCTGAACTGTAACCTTTCAGGGTCAGCAGCAGATAGTGATGAGTGGTTGACCTCTCCAGGTCAATATTTGTTTGTTGTTAAGATCTGGGAATGTAAGCCGAACCATAGCAGTGCTGGGATCCTTCTCCTCAACAGATATTTCTCCTGTCTGTCTTTCTCTGTCTGTCTCGCTGTCTCTACTCATCTGTCTGTCTCTAGCCATTTATCGCTCTCTATTTTCCTCTGTCTCTCTATTCCCTCTGTCTCGCTACCATTCTCTCTGTTGTTTTGTTGTAAATTGCCTTTTCTTTGTTTTTAAGTCAACTCTGTTGTAATCGATTGTTGATTTTGATGTTTACATTTCTTTTTCATCTTTCAGTTCTTATAATATTCTTTCTCTTCTTTCTTCCTCCTTTCAAACTGTTGAGGTGTGCTAAAACTAAAAAAAAATCTTATCAGATCTGAGCAAAACTGGTTTCTTCCTGGATTCCTTGTGCTTCAACACGTTTGATTTACGATAACAGTGAAACTGGAGCTGTAGCTACCCGGGTACACACAGGGAGGGACAGGGTTAAATTATGAGGGGAGCAGACAAGCGATACGACACAGAGGGTGAGCTTACAGTCGGCAGTAAAGATAAACGATAAACAACAATGGTGCTGATGGCAACAAGGAAGTAGCGAGTAGTTTATAAACCGCCGCCAGTCGAGTGCCATACTCTTCTGTACCACTCCGTCCATAATAAAACTGTAGTCAGTGAACTACGTCCATAGAGACTGTGATCACTGACCTGCGTCCATAGAGACTGTAGTCAGTGAACTACGTCCATAGAGACTGTAGTCAGTGAACTACGTCCATAGAGACTGTAGTCTGTGAACTACGTCCATAGAGACTGTAGTCTGTGAACTACGTCCAAGTTTGTTAGAGACTTAATTTGTTTGACTGTGTTTATAGAGTCATTAGTATGTCAGTAATTAACACGTCACTGTATCAACCATTAGTGTAGCTGCTGTCTAAAATATCTGATTAGACACTTGACTGTGGTAATCACAAAGTCTTGTAGGATTGGCTTACTTCCTTAGCTTGAGTGTTACCTGTAATACGTGATGTCACCTGCCTGTGGTTCTCCGTGATGCCTGTAATTCTGCCTTCAATACGATGTGGCGACACTGATTTCAGTAATGCTGTCTGACTCTGATGACAGTAATGACAGTTCTGCTGGTGTCGCCACTACTTTCAACATCTGATGACAGTGAGGACAGTTCAGCTCATCTTGGCTTCACGTTCAATGTGATCACAGCCATGGTAGCCATGGTGACGTCGTGATGACATGTAGCGTTTCAAAGTAGATGTTATTGTAATGTGGATGTTACGGTGATCAGAGACAGTCTGTGGTGGTGGTAATCTCAACACGTGATCACATGCTTTTTTCACGCAGTTCCCAACACTGCTGCCTCGGTCTGGCAGTCACAGCAGGCTCCGTGACACACCCGTGACACAGAGGTTACGTGACGTAGCAGGTTCAGTGACATGTCGTGCGGAAGTGCGAGGATGTGACAGCAACCTGCAGCCGCTCACCTGCAAGGTGTTACAGGTGGAGGACACATCAACAACAACTTAGCGGCCTTACCAGTCATGTAGTCTGTAAACATCGCATTGTATCGCCACCCAAGGGTGGACTGGCTTGACAAAGAATTAAAATATTCAGATTTTTGTATATTCTGAGTCTCAAATATATTTTCTGTGCTTTACAGTTTCTAGAGGTGCAAAACTACTTCAGTCCATCCATGTTATGACCTAGTGATAGACTGATAGTGACCTGCTACTGTTCGCCATTTTGCCCACACTCTAGTCAAGTGAGACGAACTTAAATCAGAGCAAATATTAATAATAATTAGTGCATCCCACCATTGCAAAGTGCTGAATTTCACTAACTAAAAATGAACATTTTACTAAAATGGCAATACTACTTTTAGTTCTCCTGTCTTTTATTTACATTACTCACTTTTCTACAAAGAAAATCGACTGTTTCTCAGTTTCCTAGTTTCACCTGTAGCCATTTTCTCTAATCAAAGATAGAGATAAGAAAGTTTGTCGTCTGGTTACTGAAGCATTTGTATCTTAGTAAAATTATGTTGTAAAATTTAGTTTAGATAATTATAAGTAGAGTTAAAATGTTTAATTGTAATTCTAATTTTGATCGGTAAAATGTCGGCAAAAGCTATAGAGGACATTTCTACCACAGAACATGTGTGATGAGAGGCTGGGTATGTAGTAACAATAAGACCTGCTCCCCAACATTCAAGGCCTCCATGTCTTTGTTTGTTGTTGTTGTTGTCAGCCGCTGAGTCTCGAGTTGTTGCCCTCCACGACCAGACGACCAGTTCCGGTAAAGTTGCAGAACCGTTCGACAACTGCTGCCATTCATAGGATGAATAAATGAATAAACATGTTAAAAACACTCACACACACTGTCTAGGAACAGCAACAACAACAACAATGGAACACACACTCTAGGAACAGCAACAACAACAACAATGGCACACACTCTCTAGGAACAACAACAACAAAGGCACACACACTCTAGGAGCAGCAGCAACAGCAGCAGCAGCAGCAGCAGCAGCAGCAGCAGCAGCAACAACAACAACAACAACAACAACAACAACAACAACAACAACAACAACAAACAACAACAACAACAACAACAAGGCACACAGGCTCTCAGATAAAGAACAAACAGAAACAGTGTACAGCAATGAGAAGTGTCGATGAAGAAAGGAACTTGCAAGAAAAGATACAAAACCATCCACTCCACTTCACCCTGTATCCTATAGCGACTTGGACAACAGCAGTCACAACCACATCATCTACAAGGATAAAATACGAGTGCGCATGCGTGGAGGTCAGAACAAAAGGTCGCGACCCGGGGAGCGGGCGAGAGGAAGACGTTGGTGGCAGCGCTCCAACGTGGCTGGGTAGGAACTGGGGTACATAACCCACGATGTGCGGGTGGGACAGCTTAGACCAGCACAGGAGTAGTCTAAAAACACATCACTCGTTGATGTCTATTTACTGTCTATTGATGTTTTGTATGCGGAGGCCTTGTGTGTTGCTGTCCTCAGACCTCGTGTTGGTCGCCTGTCGGTGTAACGGACTTCCCAGCAGGACTAAACGTCTCAGTTGAAACTTCCGATGGATTAATAAACATTTTCTTGGGTTTATTTATCAAAACCAGCTCAAAGCATATTGTGAGTTGCATAATTTTGCTTTTGCAATGTTGTAATGTTTCGTCCTTTACTTTTATTTCAAGTAAAATGCCAATCGAAGATTCACATGACCGATAAGCTTTATTTTTCTTCGCTTCATGACGAGACGTTTGGTTTCGCTGCTGTGCCTTCGAATAGTACGCTATTCTATACCACGACCGATGATATTTTGAAAATATCAGCAAACTATATATTTATTAATTATTTGTTTACTTATTTATTGTTTTGTTGTCTCAGTAGAAAGAATACGAATAGGAGACAAGGAGAATAAGGAAGGAAAACAAAAACAAGAAAGCCTCAAACAAACAAACTAAAAAAGCAAAAAAAAAAAAAAAAAAAAAAATATATATAATTTGTGGGTTTTCAAACCAGCCTAGACTGTCTCAAATTGTTCACTTTAGTCAAAGGGAAAGAACTCCACATTAACAAACATTTTCCTGAGTTTTTTCCCTTTAACCATTTTTTTAAAAATAAATAAAGCCCCCGTAAAGAAAGTACAGAATGTAGTATTTGCCTCCATTTGTGTCTGTAAAAGCCAGTGCAATCTCTTGTCTGGTTTCACGAATGGTCCCCAGCAAGGTGAGCTTCTTAGCAAGAAGTTTCTCTCCCAGCCTGAAGCTAGTGAAGAGGTTATTCGTTCATTCCTTCTACTATTTTCCCTCCCAGAGATCATGTCCCACTCAACTCTTTCTCCCTGGGTCTCTTCTCTTGGTTGGTCAGGTCTTCCTCCTGTGTGTACTTGGCAGTTGAAAACATCAGACATGGTGCTGTCACAGCAGACCCAGATTTTTATTTCATATTTCATTGGCTCGCTGGGAATAATTATATTGTTTGAAAGATCATCTGGCCCTGAAGATGACTAATTGTTCTAACTAATTGTTCATCGGCAGTCACATTTTCTGAGGGTTCGTAACTTTCTTTCAAGTTATCTACCCAAACATCAAATATTTTAGAGACTGGTGATAGCTTTTCATCGGATCGCCTTTGAAGTCGTTCAGCATCATCATCATCATCAGCTCGAAGCTCTCTCCTCAACTGCACGAGTCTACCTTCACTTTTGTACACCCATAAACACTCACTTTTACTGTAAGCAACTTCCGGTTTTCCTCATAAACTAGTTCGCCCTCCTTTTCGTCTATTTCATAACGAAGTCACATTAAATCGCTGTTGTGATCATCGCACAACAAGCAAACAACTTTTTCAGGGTCCACCACTACACCAGACATTTTCTCGACTGAAGAAAGCGGGAAATGGCGACCGAAATAGGTTCTGAAGGGACAACTACGAGTAATTCCACACAGAGATGAGAAGTACAAGAGGTCAGACACACACAGGGAAGGTGAGGGGAACAATGTGGATGTTTAGTTGTTGGAATTCATTCGTAATCCTGTGGCATTTATACCCCGGGTCCATAAGACCCCCCCCCCGGTTGTTAACGATAGAATTTTAATTTGCTCGAAGATTTTAGCTGCGTGCCCTGCTCACTGGTAGTAGGTCTGTGTTGCTGCCTGCTGTATCTCATTGTATTTTATCTCAGGTGTTGGTAACTATCCTTCATGTACACACGTACACTGTATAGACAGCATGCACTATAGTCTGTGTATACGTCACCACTTGCTGTAGGTATTGTTTGTGTTGTGTTTCCTGTTGTCCTGTTGTCAAGTACCGTTTGCTTGTTTACAGCCCGTGATTTGTTTTTATTGTACACAATAGTCTGGTGTTAACCTCTCACCTGTTAACCCTGTAACCTGTAGTCAGGTTACATCAACACATTGTGTAGCAGCGTGTGCGTGTGTGTGTTTCTCTGTAGAGGTGTGTATATATATGTATGTATGTGTATTGTTGTGTGTGGATACATGTCTGTGTGTGTGTGTGTGTACGTGTGTGTGTGTGTGTGTGTGTGTGTGTGTGTGTGTGTGTGTGTGTGTGTGTGTGTGTTTGTGTACAAGCACGCACGCACCTGTGACAGCATGGTGTAAGAACAAAAGACTCCTGGTTGTTACAACAGGTGACAGTGTAGCGACACACCCGGGGTTGTCTGTACCTGTATGTCTGCACCACGTGATGGCGCTGTACACCCACCGACCCCACACTACCCGAGACTTTTCTATTCCTGTCTACCTACTCGATACAGCCATCCCAGCATGCATTAGTCTGGGTTACAGCCTTTTTCATTGCGAATTTCTTATCGCGCCTCTCATGTCTCATGAAGGCGAGCGAATAAATGAAATCAATCATTTTCTGTTTGTCTGGGTTAAAGGTCAACACCAAAGCACATGGCGCCAATGGATTGACCGATAATGTATGTGTAGGTATGGTTGTACACAGCGACATCAATAAACACCCGCGTTGTGACTATGAGTACTTCTATGTGTGAACTTACCCACGAGCGGTACCCACACCCATAGTTTCACCCTCTGCGGGTGCAGTGGCCAGAAAGGTTGAGAATGTCTGGCTTAGGAGGTTGTATCCACCTGATGGTCGCTGTCCGACTGTAGATTGCTACACGACGGTGACCGCTCTACCTGCATGTTGTGAGCACCCCGCTACCCACACTTTGCTGTTTGTCTCATCACAAAGATGCGTGTTACCCCCAACTTGTGTCACTGCACTGCTGAACTACGAAAACGAGGTTGGTGTGATCAAAGCTTCCGGTTTAGTCACATTCATTGTTTAGGCTCGCCGAGACTGACAGCAGAGCTAAGCGTTGGTCTCGGCAGACAGACAGGTCCACCTGTACACGTCCGGGGTGTTACTGTGTGTTTCCACCCGCCAAGGACTGGCACAACTACCGACGTCAGCAGGAAGCCGAAGGCATTGAAATGCGTCGATGTCGTTGTCGACCCTCGGTGTATACCTAACACCACGTGACTTCTGGGGCTGTCATTGGGGGCTTGAGTATGGAGGTGTTTACGCTCATCCCCTTCCCCACCCTGCAAACTTCCTTCTCCTCCGGGTGCTGACGTCAGAGGACAAGAGCGTTGCTACAACAGTCTTGGGACGCCAGGGGACTCCCCCACCGCGTCACCTGACATCCCCGTCTCGCGCGCGCGCGTGTGTCTGTGTGTGTGTGTCCGTGTGTGTGTTAATGTGTGAATATGTGTGTGTGTGCGAAAAAATGTGTGAATGTGTGTTAATGTGTGAATATGTGTGTGAATGTGTGAATGTGTGTGTTAATGTGTGAATGTGTGTGTGTCCGTGTGTGTGTCGGTGTGTGTTAATGTGTGAATATGTGTGTGTGAAAATGTGTGAATGTGTGTGTGTGTGGTAGTTTCTCGTGATGTGTATAACGGGATGTAGTCATGAATGTAGTGTTGTCGTATAATTTACTTACATTGTCACATGATCTGATTTCTTCCCATTTGAGAAATGAAAGTCAAAAAGAACGTTTGAATTCTGAAATATTTATGATTTACATAAACGTATAAAATACTGACAATATAAAATATGTCTTATTTACTTAAAGTAAAGTACAAGTCGAATAAGAAGATCGGCCAGTGAATGCCGACAGTTCGAAATATTTTCGTTCAAAATGTGGAGTCGTTCACTCGTCGCCCTGCTGTAGCGCCAGGCTCTTAGTAATTACTGGTTGATCAGTTTGTATTTCAAACTGACTTGTTTATCGTCCTTGTATCATCTGTCCGACACAAATTTTAAAACAGATGAAGAAAACCTTCGACTGCTAAGTGGACAACGAAGGAGAGGGTGGCGTGGTCACGTGTCCTGCTCTAAGCACCAGACTACAGCAGAGCTCAGTACTTTCTGGAGTGTGTGAAGAAGGTATACAGGGCAGCCAGAAAGCAAGGAGTGTGTGAAGAAGGTATACAGGGCAGCCAGCAAGCAGTAATCAAGTCTGGATAAAACAAACACACAGACAAGATGTTGGTAGCGCGCGTAGACAGAATGTAACGGATGGTGCTGATCGTAAGTAGTTCATAATAGACAGACACAGCTGTCACTTGCTTATCATAATAGACTGACAGACAGCTATCACTTGTCTATTATGACAGACAGACAGACAGCTGTAACTTGTCATCATAATAGACAGACAGCTGAACTTGTTTATCACAATAGACTGACAGACAGCTATGACTTGTCTATTAAGGGTTATTTGCTGCAGGTGAATGGACCAGAGAGAGAGACAAAAGTCGTGGACAAAATATCAGAGAATCGAAACTTCTAGCGACAATACGTTGTTGATACAAATCTTGATCATTAACAGTAGCCAGAGAATAAACAAACAACAGACAACAAAACAGAGAGTTGAGGGGGAGTCGTGTAGTGAGGGATGGGTGTAAGGATGCTGTAGCCGAGCCTATCGACACCTGACTGAATACAAAACTGTTATCTTACTCGGCTTGCTCACAGAACACGCGCCATGACATCAGGGACAGGAATGGAAGAAATGAAGAGAAAGATTTGAGGTGCTGGTGCATCCGATGAGATGTGTAGCTGAATAATCACAGCATCACCACACATACAAGATACACACGTGACTGTCGAGCAAATCGCCTTCTTACAGGCAAAGTCCAGTTCACTCCAATATAAATTACTAGGACAGCATGGCACAGTTTTAATACTTCTTGTTGGTTGGACTGTTGGACTAGGACAGTGTTGAGGTTTCAGTGTGTCGCCATTACCAGGTTCGAGCAGGAGGCACGTGCGCTTGTAAATTCCACACAGCACACTGAAGACAGTAGGCACCAGTCGTGGCAAGCTGCAGACTAAGGATCCAAGAGGAACCAGAAGTCAAACTATGGAAACACAAATCATCATCAACTCAGAAAGGCACAAAACTCAACTGAACTCCTCCTCCCCCCCTGTACATACAGTCCTCCCCCCCTTTCACCGACCGTTACCAGTCAATGGACGACTGACTGACACACACATAGTGTACACTAGTGCCATCACAGTAAACACAGTAAACACAAGCACTGTGTACACTAGTCTCATCACAGTAAACACAAACACTGTGGGCATCTACATACTGTGTACACCAGTCCCATCACAGTAAACACAGTAAACACAAGCACTGTGTACACTAGTCTCATCACAGTAAACACAAACACTGTGGGCATCTACATACTGTGTACACCAGTCCCATCACAGTAAACACAGTAAACACAAGCACTGTGGACTGATACATACTGTGTACACACACTCCCACAGTGTACACCAGCCACTGTACAGTCGCCATAGTCTACCTGCCTGGCTGGCAACAAGAGGAAGCATTGTAACCATTGTAACCATTGTAACCTGACTACTGACAGCCTGTAACCAATGGAGAAGCAGCTAGCCCTGTCAGCCAGCAGCCGTCTCACAGGAAAGAACATCAGTACCTGGAGGAGAAGGGCGAGGTGACGTCATGTTGTGACAACAACGGCCACGCGACCGGTCGTTAAGGCCGTGGGTAGACCTGCTGTCAGTTCCAGCCTCCCAGACAGACCAGGCCGTGTGGCAGGATGGCGCCGTGGCTGTGCCGAGCTGTGGTCCTCAGTCTGTTGACAGGTTTGTCCTCTTGTTCAACAGTTTGACTTTTACCTCACTGTGTGCTGCTCCTTCATTCCTTCTTCTGTCTGCCGTGTGTATGTTTGTCTGCTCGCATTTTGTGTGCCAGCCTTTCACTAATTAATAATTCTGGACTTTGTACATTGTATGTTGAATAACATTAATTAGCTTTAGCTATTCTGTGTCTAGCTCTTTGTTTCTGTGAAGGAAATGTTGTGTGTCTTGCTCTCTGTTGTTGTAAACAAAATATTACTCTGTGTCCTCCTCCATGTTTTTGTTCGTGCAATGATCTTCCTGTATTCTTGCTAAAAGACAGAGAGAGCCACTGTGCTGTTGTGTCACGTGATCCATCTTCGTGTTTTGTTTCTTCACTGGACTGTGACTCGGTCTTGGTGTGCACTTGCCTGAGTTTGTCTTGTTGTGTTGAAGACATGTGTTGTTGTCTTGTTGTGTTGTTGTGTTGTTGTCTTGTTGTGTTGTTGTCTTGTTGTCTTGTTGTGTTGTTGTCTTGTTGTCTTGTTGACAGGGAGGCGGCTATACACGTGCACTCATCACTGTACAGGCTTTGAGTGCTGCTGGTGCTGGGGAGTGCGATACATGTACATAGATGTGTTGTTGTTTGTTGTTATTATTGTCAACAAATGTTACTGTGTGTCCTGCTCTCTGACTGAAAGTGTCTCTCGCCTCGTTATGCCTCGGCATGGTGCCGTCTGTCTGTCTGTCTGTCTGTCTCTGTCTTCTTCTATTTCTGTCCGCGTCTGTCAGGCTTTCTGTTTATCTGTCATTGATTTCTTGTAAGTTTCTACATTCATGTCAGCATTTGTCAGTCTCTCTGTCAGTGTGTCTCAGTCTCTCTCTGTCAGTATGTCTCTGTCTCTCTGTATATATTCCTGTCAATATGTCAGTCTGTGTTATTATGTGGCAGCGTTTTTCTCTGTTTACAAATATCTGTCAGAATGTTTGTGCGTGTCCGTCTCTCTCTCTCTGTCTGTATGTGTCAGTCTCTGTCTCTTGGTGCTGAGTTTGTGTGTTTAACCCTTCATGACACTTAAATTGACTGTGTGTAGTGTGTATCCTCACATAACTCTGTGTGTGTGTATATAGTGTGTATTTGTTTTGTGTATATATATATATTGTGTATTTGTTTGTGTGTGTATATATATATATTGTGTATTTGTTTGTGTGTGTATATATTGTGTTTGTGTGTATATATATATTGTGTATTTGTTTGTGTGTGTATATATATATTGTGTTTGTGTGTATATATATATATTGTGTATTTGTTTGTGTGTGTGTGTATATATATATTTTGTGTTTGTGTGTGTATATATATTATGTGTTTGTATATATATATTTTGTGTATTTGTTTATGTGTGTATATATATTATGTGTATTTGTATATATATATTGTGTATTTGTTTGTGCATGTATATATATTATGTGTTTGGGTGTGTATATATATTACGTGTATTTGTTTGTGTGTGTATATATATATAGTGTGTGTGTGTAAAATATATTTATTCATCCCATCATCTTGTCATTCTCAGGTTTAGCGGCCTGTGGCAGCTACTGTACCTTCTCAACCTACAGTAGCTACTACTCCTACTACTACGACACCTACAAGTACTGTACGTACGGCTGCTGCACCTTTGACTGCTGCTCCTACAGCTACGACACAGTCAGCACCGTCTACAGGTGAGAAACTTTACGGCAGGTGTGTGGTGGTGAGAGAGCTGCTACACAAGTAGAGGGCAGACACAGCACAAGGTGCAGGACACTTGCCAGACACGACACTCGGTCATCACGTGGTAGGATATTTGGAGGATGCTTATTACTGTTAAATTTCAGACGTTACCACCACCACCACCAATTATGTAGTCTTAAAGTATCAAACTACACAAAACAACAACTACACAGAACCTGCACAACAACAACCATAGCACAATAACACACTTGAATGGAGCTGTGTGAGCTTTCAACGTCGGTAGGATGGAAGGAGCAAACGAGTTAACTTCAGGTGAGAGAGATAACAGCTAGCGATGATGGAAACACTGGCTGAGTACACAGTCTGGACATTGTAAGGTCTTTGGTTTTATAATGCTCTGGCAGTCACCCACCCACTGTACCCCTCACCTTGTGTCTGACCTCAGTTACAGCGCTTTGGCCGCCATCATCGCTGGAAGTGTCGTCGGCGGCATTCTCTTCATCTCGGGCGTCGTTGCCATCGTCTGCTGCTGCATTAAGAGCAAGTCACGACCGGGCCGTGTGATACAACCGACAACTGGTACCTCCGGCAACTTGACGGTCGTCAGCTCAGGTACATACATTTACACATACACACACACCTGTACTTGTATATATATATTTACACATATAGTAGCTCAAATACACACACCTGTACTTGTACACACCTAATAGTCATCTCAGGTACATATCCACCTGTACTTATACATATTTACACACATAGTAGCTCAAATACACACACACACCTGTACTTGTACACACCTAATAGTCATCTCAGGTACACATGCATCTGTACTTGTACACACCTACCTAGTAGTCAGTTCAGGTACATATACACTTGTACTTATACATATATATATATACACACATAGTAGCTCAGGTACACACACACCTGTACTTCTACATACCTAGTAGTCAAGCTAGGTACATACACACCTGTACTTACATATATATACACATGTAGTAGTCAGCTCAGGTATGTACCCACCTGTACTTATATATATATATATATGGTAGCTCAGGTACACACACCTGTACTTACATATATATACACATGTAGTTTTCAGCTCAGGTATGTACCCACCTGTACTTATACATATATATATATTCAGACACCTAGTAGCTCAGGTACACACACACACCTGTACTTCTACATACCTAGTAGTCAAGCTAGGTACATACACACCTGTACTTACATATATATACAGGTAGTTGTCAGCTCAGGTATGTACACACCTGTACTTATATATATTCAGACACAGTAGCTCAGGTACACACATGTAGCTGTTAGCTATGCTATGTATACACCTATAGGTATACACGCCTCGCAGTCATGGAATACACAACATTTATAGTCAAGCATTGGTCTGGGTGACTTCATATAACTAAAACTGTACGTTTGAAATATTCAGATTATATAAATCATTATTTATATTTTCATTAAAAATATTAGTACATTCAACTAATGTAGTTTCATTTCATAAAATTAGTGGTCACTCAATTAATACTGATAACTGTGTCTCCTCGGATCCTTGTTCATCATGCCATTAATTTCTACCTCATCAAATTTCTTGAAATGGTTTGACTGATCAGATTTTCACATATCGCAAACATAAAAATATTGATAATAAATTAGGTGATCACACCAATGTAGCGATGAAGACACTGTATACTTGCAACACTTTTAGTACAACTCAGTGTTCACCACATAACACTGATAGTCTCAGTTCACAGACATGAACGAAGTACAGGGGCCAAGGTGGTAAAGTACACACACACACATACACACATACACACATACCAACTCAAACGGGTACATACGCAGCATATTCATTCACACACTAGTGAATATTTGGCTTCTTCCTGATGACAATACTTTTGTTGATGTGAACAGCAAGCAACACAAACCAGTTGTTGTCAGCTCAGCCAGGCCTTAGTGCTCCATATGGTCCGCAGTATGGTCCGCAGTATGGTCCGCAGTATGGTCCGCAGTATGGTCAGCAGTATGGTCAGCAGTATGGTCAGCAGTATGGTGCACAGTTTTCAGGGCCACCACCCTACCAACCTCAGCCAGCTCCCTCTGTCAACAATGGAGGACAACCACCGCCGTCTCATACCTACGGTGACCTGTCATATCCTCCCACCAGTTCAGGATACCCTGCTTCCTAGGGGACAGCACCCAGTGGACCACTTATGTTGAGTGGAGTGTGAGAAGTCAGTAATACAGACTTCCTGTTGTATAGAGAAAGTTTCAACATTCTTCATAGTCAATATGAAAGGACTCTTGAAGGTTATAATAAGTAAATCTCAAAGTTCTGTGTCTGGGATGAGAATTTAGAGGTTCTGTGTTACTACAACAGCTCTGGGACTTGGTTATTAAAGCAAATGGATTAAAAAAAACTACAAGAAGGAGAAATGTTTTGCTTTTTGGCTTAAACATATGTTACAACTTTTTTTTTTTACAATTTTGTAACGACAGTTATAGTTGGTTGGAAAGTATGATTTCTCTCCAGAACTGAAAATGAATGTTTTAGAAAAGATGCGAATGTCTCATCTGCCAGAACACGACTGAAGGTATCTCAAAGCCTGGTGCTGAGAACGAGGACACGTGACCACGCCCCCTCTCCCTGCTGTCCCCTGGCTCCCCATCCCTGTGGTGTCCAGTGCCAGCTGTCCACGCCCCTACTCCTCAGCAAACTCACGAAACTCGTGGTCCTTACTGCTTGTTACCCAAGTCCTCTGTGCATCTTCTGTTTGTCTTTTATTCAATCAGTATTGTTGTTCATCCTTCCGTCCGTCGTGTGCTGCCCGTGTCTCGCTCTTGTCTCAAGTGCTGAGGGGCGCTGCGCTCCTTCGTGAGCCTATGTTGTGCAGCAATCACACCTTTCTTCTTCTTCTTACTATTATTGAACTTTGGATCAGTGTTTATCTATAGAAGGTTTGAGGTCTGTGTTTTAATGTGCATAACAATTTGATCTTAGTGCTCATGTATAAGACTTTGGGTCTGTGTAAACACAATAAACATTTTTGTAGTTTCATATCGTCTTTAACAATTCTTTAGAACACGTGAGAGAGCTTGCAGCCTTTAGTGGAAACAACAGCGATAGAACATCACCTGCACATAAACAATCAACAACACCTGTATGTGAACACTAGGGAAGACAGAGCACATGACTGTGAACACGTCATCAAGCCTGATGGTACATGTGGATGGAGGCTTAGACAGAGGTCTCAGTCTCCCCACACCTTGGCTCAGTCTCTCGACGTTGCGAGTCCACGCTGGTGATGAGGTGAGTAGCGGGTGAGTAGCGGACTGACTTGTGGGTGGCTGACCTCTCACTGCCCCGTGCGACTGTCTGTCGTCACTCCCCCGCTCGCTCCGTCATCCTCGTCACAGAGCGACGACCGCTCCCCCACCCCCGGCGTCACGGATACCGACTGCTGTCCCAGTCCAGACACGGCACGTGGCTACGGCGACTGTTTGTTTACCTGACTACATTCATAACGCCACCACGGTACGCGCCGGCAGTGACAGTGACAATGACAATGACAGTGACAGTGACAGTGACAGTGACAATGACGAGAACACCACAGACAGAGCGTACAGGTGTGCGTCTGTTACAGTCGAGGATGGTTTGAGCGGCCAGTAGGAGGTATGATAGTGAGGCTGACATTGGCATCCGGGGCTTTGTCTAACGACACACACACACAGACACACATACAGAGAAACAGACACACACACACACACACACACACACACACACACACACACACACAGACATGATACACAGACTGTCAGAGGACAGTAGACTTTCTAGAAGCCTCTATGAACTGTGATGTCAGGACGGCCACCTGTCAGTGTCTGACTGCTGTGAGTGCGTGTGTCCAGGTGTCCAGTGCTGTCTGTGTGGACGACACCTGGTCAGTCAGTGGAGGTGTGCGGCTTGTGAAAGTCAGCTGACAGGCGGCCTGTACACGTCCCCCGGGTGGCCTGTGGTAATCACTGAGTACATTGAGTACTTTGGTTAGACGACTGAGTCACTGTCACGAGTGAGTTGCGAAAGCCACTTGTTTGTGACAATTGGGGACTCACACACCTTGACCCCGGAGCGAGTCCGGGTCATTGCATGTACACGTCACAGCCAACGGTCGCTTGGTATACACTAGACCAACGCCTTTCTACCTCCACAAACATTTATGCTCGGGTAGTCACACCTGGGTGCAGAAATCAATGTAGGTTAGTGGAGATATGCTTTCACTAACATGTTAGGCTGCTTGTCATGCTGTGAATACAGCGATAACATAAATAATAAACATTGGTGTTGATAAGTGTTAGTAATGTTGTGATTACAGTGATAATATAAATAATAAACATTGGTGTTGATAAGTGTTAGTAATGTTGTGAATACAGTGATAATATAAATAGTAAACATTGGTGTTGATGTGTGTTGTGTGCTAGTGACTAGTAATGTTGTGAATACAGTGATAACATAAATAATAAACATTGGTGTTGATAAGTGTTAGTAATGTTGTGATTACAGTGATAATATAAGTAATAAACATTGGTGTTGATGAGTGTTGCAGGCTAGTGTCTATTAATGTTGTGAATACAGTGATAACATGTAAGTAATAAACATTGGTGTTGATGAGTGTTGCAGGCTTGTGTCTATTAATGTTATTCTCTTGTCTGCTGCTAACGAACATTGCTGTTGAAAAGACGAAGCACCTTTGTATCTCCAAGAAGGATTTTGTCAGTGTGAGAAACTTGTATTAACCCTCAGGGTGACAAGTATTCTTCACTGTACAACATCTTTGGGAAAGTGTACGTGGCGAATAGAGGACGAACAGGCTAACAGAAGTTTTTCTCACGCGGACACACACACAGACACACACAGACAGACACACACAGACACACATACAAACAGAGACACGCACACGCTCTCTCCCCCCTCTCTCCCTCCCTAACGCAGTCATCTTGTTGTGACGACGAGGGAGGTGCAGGCGTTGCTAGGTGCTGTAGGTAGACAGTGAGACTGTAGGTAGAGCCTCAGTCAGTCGGTGATCACCAGACCAAGAGGAAGATGGCGGCGTGGCTGTGCAGGGCCCTGGTCCTGAGTGTGATGACAGGTTGGTGCTCTTGGTCTTGTTGCCTCCACAGGAATTGTAACTGATATTTACAGTGTCACTGTCAGTGTCACAGTGTTGTGTGTACGTGTGTATCTACCTGTCTGGTAACACAGTCTGTCACTACCTGTGTCAGTCTCTTGCTTGCCGTGTAGTCCTCCCAGTGTCAGCTGTTTATTTTTGTGTGCCAGCCTTATTACTAATGAACTGTGTAAATAAAATCCAAGGCTACTCAGTGTCCTTTGTATCTTTGTAGCTGTGATGTTACTCTGTGTCCTGCTCTGTGTCTGTGTTTTGTGTTTGTTTGTCGCTGTGTTCAGAGTATGTCACACCGTGTCTCTGTCAGTGTTTGTCAGTCTCTCTCTCTCTTGGTCCCAACACATCTCTCCAACAAGCAAAAGTATTGCCAAGAAAGTCTACCAGCTGTCCAGAATTAAACATATCCTAGAGACCTAGACCCTCACACAAGAGAACTCCTATCTACCCGCATCCAGTCGACCATTGACTACAGTCACTACACCTCCACCCTCTGACACTCCGCTCGTGGAGCCTCCATCCAACCTCCAGCACGTGTTCACAGGCGAGTGATTAAACAGTTTTGTTCAAACCGAACTTAGACCACGTGACTTCACCTCTCTGGGCGTCCGTCCTGTGACAAACAGACTAAAATTCAACAAACTCATTTTTTTTACAAAATACTGAGGGGTAAGTGGTCCCCCTGACTTTGCTGGTTTCATCTGATAACCTGGAACTTCTACAAAATGTTGCCATTCCTAGAGTCGACCTTTTGAAATCAAGTCTGAAACACTGAGCGAGTGTGCTGTGGATGTGAGCAGCCTCCCTCTCCATGGTGAGCATCTGAACTCCGGAACTGCTGTCCCCCCGCCTGCCTACAGACCTCCACAGCGATGTCGGATGTTGACCTGCCTCCTCCATCATACATGCAGCAACCACATACTGAGAGATACAGCACCTCGTACACACCTGTTCTACATAAATACCTGTTCACCTTCCACTCTCTGTCGATATCTTGTAATGTTGGTTACTACTTATTCTGTGAGTACTTAGCTACTTACTCAGCTTATTACCACCACAGAGGGCGACATGGGACAGACATGTCTGTCTTACTTTACTCTCGTCGATAAACAACTGTCATCGTCGCTGTCATTGAGTGGGGCTACTTTCTGTGTCACTCACTTTGTGTCTGTCTGTATGTCTGTCTGTCTGTCTGTCACAATCTGTCTCTGTCTCTCTTGCTGTGTCAATATCTACCATTGTTTATTTCCCTGTCAGTCTCCCTCTCTCTGTCTCTGTCTATGTCTCTGTCTATGTTAATGTCAGTATCAGGGTCTGTTCTGTGGAGACACCCACCCACACACACCCACACACACACCCACACACACACACCCATACACCCACACACGATTGTGTTTGTTTATTTGTTTGTAGAGTAGACCAATTCCTCTGATTATCTTGTGATGTCAGGTGTGGCGGCAGGTGGCACCTACTGTGACAGCTACTCCTCCTACTACTACTCCTACTCCACTCTGTACTGTGAGTACGGGTGCTGCTCGGGTGACTGCTGTTCTTATGGCATGTAGTAAGTCAACTGCCAGTCTTTACTTACTTTCACATGGGATAGAATACATGACAAAATCTTGAATTATTAAACAAATAGCGTGTCATAAAGATATTCAACAAACCATATCCTAGTCTGGTGTGAGGTCAGTCGGTTGATACACTCAACTTGTTACAGTTGACTGGACTGTGACCTCTGGCTGCCATGACAAATCACAAATTCCACTTCACTACTGTATTACTAACTACATCTTACCCAGACCGTGTGCTCAGTCACAAACATGACACAAGACACAGTCACGTGCCAGTCACGAGATAAGGACAAAGCACGTGGTGCATCACAGAAAAAACAAACATGCAGCTTGACATGTCTAACCACTCTAAAGACACACCTTCAGCATGTCACACCTGTACACCTGTACACCTGTACACCTGACACGTCCTCTGTGGTTGACTACCTGCACTGCAGAGTACAGAGAGTACAAACAATGTTTAGTGTCTGATCCAGGTGTAACAACGACTGTACCTGTGACCTGGTGTGTGACCTCAGTTACAGCACTCTGGTCGGCATCATCGTTGGAAGCGTTATCGGCGGCATTCTCTTCATCTCAGGCATCGTCGCCATCATCTGCTGCTGCATCAAGAGCCAGTCACGACCGGGCAGAGTGATACAACCGACAACTGGTACCTCCGGCAACTTGACGGTCGTCAGCTCAGGTAAATACACCTGTACTGATATATAGCTAGTAGCTTAGATATATACACACCTGTACTGATATATAGCTATTAGCTTAGATACATACACACCTGTACTGATATATAGCTATTAGCTTAGATATATACACACCTGTACTGATATATAGCTATTAGCTTAGATATATACACACCTGTACTGATATATAGCTACTAGTCAGCTCAGGTACATACACACCTGTATTTATATATAGCTAGTAGTCAGCTCAGGTACATACACACCTGTACCTATATATAGCTACTAGTCAGCTCAGGTACATACACACTTGTACCTATATATAGCTACTAGTCAGCTCAGGTACATACACACCTGTACCTATATATAGCTACTAGTCAGCTCAGGTACATACACACCTGTACCTATTGTTACGAAATTGAGTATTTTTAGTTTGACGGTGCCTTGGCAGGAAGTGGCGATGTCAAGGCCAGGGCGTACTGCGTCTTAATTTTTTAATATTTTTTTTTTATTTTGCATTTTTAGCATTTTTGAAGGGATCTATAAAAAGGGCTGGGGTAGACCTAGGTGGTCGGTATTCGATTTTTCTGAGTTGTCAGTAGTACTCTGTGTGAGTTGGAAGTAGTACTCTGTGTGAGTTGAAAATAAGAGGATAAGTAGCCTGTGTGGCAGTCCGCTGATTATGTGGTTATAACGTTGAGTTGTTGAACATTGAAATAATACTGAGAAATATTACAGTGTGAGCCGCTGTATACGTGTTCTATCTTCTGTTCAACGGATGACTGAAGTGACTTTGTACAGGAAAGTGTGACACCGCAGATTTTCAGATCTTTAAACGAGCCAAGTTACCGCTACGGACGTAACATCTGGGGGCCTGTCCGGGGATCTGCACCGTCATCGTTTCCGTACAAAGAAGCTGCTGTAGAAAGGACAAGAGAACTGTGAGTGAAATCTTTTGAGTTGAGTGTACAGCCATGGAAGTTACGAAGGAGCTAGTGAAGTTAGGCAAAGAATTAGGCCTGGAGAGAGAAGAGTTAAAAGTGTTTGTAAAACAGATGGAGAGAGAACAAAGAGAGAGGGAGAGAGAAGAAAGAGCTGCAGAGCGAGAACTGCGGAAATTACAACTAGAACATGAAGAGAGAGAAAGACAACGCGTGCATGAATTAGAGATGGCGCGTCTGAGCCAGCAGTCACCATGTCGGAGTGTCTGTGAAGTGTGAGAGGCCAAAGCTGCCGAAATTTGTAGACGGTAAAGACAGTATGGACAGTTATTTACAAAGGTTCGAGCGCCATGCTGAGCTGTCTAGTTGGCCACGAGGTGAGGGGCGGTGTCGCTCAGTGCGTTACTGTCGGGGCATGCACTGGACATTTATTCACGCATGCCACACAAGCGGTTCAAGACTATTATCAGTTGAAGCAAGCGTTGTTGAGTGATATGACTTCACGGAGAACGGCTTTAGGCGACGTTTCCGTGCAGTAAACCAGAGAAAGGGGAGAGCCCGAGCAGTTTACAGAAAGGTTAAGAGCATACCTTTATAGATGGATTGAGGCAGCGGGGCAAAAGACGGACTTCGACGGTCTGTTGTATATAGTACTCAAAGAGCAGTTCATCGAAGCCTGCCCCAAAGACTTGGCAGTCTTCTTACAGCAGCAAGAAGACCAAAGCCTGAAAGCATTGTCGAATGCTGCGACAAGATACTGCAGTCGCAAGGCAGAGAGTTCACAGCCAGGTTAAGAGGGTCCCTGTCTGCAGCCGACACGGCCCAGAACACCACATCTGCCCAGCGCAGCCAAGGTTACGATCGGCATCAAGGCAACGAGCTGCGGTGTTATTCCTGCGGTGGAAAGGGTCACAAAGCCATGGCGTGCCCGAGCAACTCGATGAGACATTCAACCAGCCGCCAAACATTGGAGGGAAACACACGACGGACTCCGCAACCGTCGAATCGTCGTCCTGTGATGTCAGCAAACGTAGCCATTTGTGAGGGAGAAAGCCAAGGGCCAAGCTATGAAGGCCGACGACAACACACGATCGCTACTGACAGCACGACCCAGAACGAGCGGCACACTCCAGTGGTAGACTGCGCGTTTACCACGAGAACGACCGGCGACATTGGTAATATGCCGGTGTCACGCGGACAGGTGGGAGGTAACAACGTCACCGTGCTGAGGGACACTGGGTGTTCTGGAGTAGTCATCCGGAAAGACCTTGTGTTAGAAGGCCAGTTCACGGGTAACAGCTCGAGGCTTAGATGCTGCCACGGGCATAGTCAGGATGTGCCGACTGCTGATGTGAAATATCATCGCCGTATTTCAGTGGCCAGGTGAATGCAGTATGCCTCGATAACCCGCCATATGATCTGATCATCGGCAACATTGAAGGCGCTAGAGCCGCTGATGACCCCGACCCAGAGTGGGAACACACATGTGCTGTAATGACTAGAGCACAGGCGGCCCAAGAAAAAGTAAAAACCAAGCTTTAGCTGTCATACCGAACGTGAGAATGCCTGACATTGATAAAGAAGAACTCATTCGGATGCAGCGAGATGACCCGACACTGGAACAATGTCGCAAGCAGGTCGCCAAGTACACAGAAGATGACGAAAAGATCAGGTTTGAGGAGAAAGGAGGGGTGTTGTACCGCATATTCCGCCAGCGAAACTTCCATAATGGGCAGCCGGTCCGCCAAGTGCTAGTCCCAGCTCCCTTACGGCGGTCAGTGATGGACGTCGCACATTCATCCATCATGGTGGTCATTTAGGTGTCAGGAAGACTTTTGGACAAAGTCACTGCAGCCTTTTACTGGCCTGGCATCTCCGGGATGTAACCCGCTTTTGCCAGTCTTGCGATGCCTGTCAGAAAACGGTGCATAAAGGCAAGGTGGTAAGGTACCTTTACAGAAGATGCCGCTGATTGATGTGCCTTTTAAGCGGGTAGCGGTAGACCTCATAGGTGAGATTAAGCCCGCCAGCGAGTCAGGACATAGGTATATCCTGACGCTAGTTGACTACGCAACCAGGTACCCAGAAGCGGTCCCTCTGAAGAAGATCGATACTGAGACCGTCGCTGAAGCCTTGATTGGAATATTCAGCCGCCTTGGAGTGCCAGAAGAAATACTTAGCGATTTTGGGACCGCAGTTGTGGTCTGAATGCATGAAAGAGGTCTCCAGGCTCCTCAGCATTCGCCAGATTACCACTACCCCATACCACCCGATGTGTAATGACTTGTCGAGAGATTCAACGGTACCCTTAAGGCCATGCTAAGAAAACTGTGCCGCGACCAGCCTAGACAGTGGGACCGATACGTCAACGCACTGCTGTTCGCTTATCGGGAGGTCACCCAAGAGGCTACGGGTTTTTCACTTTTGAACTGTTATTTGGAAGAACCATACGAGGTCCTATGCACATTTTGAAGAGCTATGGACCAAGGAGGTCAACGAACCCGAAATTCGGAACAGCTATCAGTATGTATTCGAGCTGCGGGAAAGGTTGGAAGAAACCTTACAGCTTGCAATGACTGAACTAGAGAAGGCTCAAGGAAAGGCCAAGCATTTCTATGATCGGAAGACGAAGAACAGAACGTTCAAGCCCGGCGACAGAGTCCTAGTGCTACTACCTTCAGACCACAATAAACTGTTAATGCACTGGAAAGGTCCGTTTGCAGTGCGAGACGTCAAGGGTCTGGACGACTATGTCGTGTTTATAAAAGGAAAGGAGAAGTGTTCCACGCCAATCTGCTCAAGCGGTACATAGAGAGAGATCCAGATAGAGCGGCTTGAAACATTACCGAGATAGCAATTGCTTCGATTGCTAATGGGCCGCCAAGCTTGAAGCAACTCGGCATCATGTCAAGTGGCCACCATCACGAGCGAGGAAGATGGGTGTGTCGAGGACGGGGGTGAGGACCTCCTCGAACTGGGAGACATACAGCCATGGTGAGTCGGTGGACAACCTGGTTTACGGGCTCAATCTGTCCAGCCAACAACGGGCAGAGCTACAAGAACTAGTGAGACAACATAGCTGTATCTTTACGGACGTACCTGGGGGAAAAACTAACCTCATCCAGCACGAGATACGATTAACGTCAGACGTGCCGGTCAGATGTAAGCCTTACCCGATACCATATGCTACCAGGAGTCTTTGAAAAGGATATCGAGGAAATGCTGCGTTTGGAATTATTCGGGAGTCCAAGTCACCCTACGCGTCGCCAGTTGTGGTAGTGAGAAAGAAAGATGGAAGCAACAGGGTGTGCGTCGACTTCAGGAAACTTAATAAACTTACCCACTTGGACCCAGAGCCCATGCCGACGCCGGCTGATCTGTTCCGACAGCTGAGCGGTGACAGATTTTACGAAAATCGATTTAAGCAAGGGTTATGGCAAGTGACCATACCCGAAGAGGACATCCAGAAAACAGCGTTCGTGACACCCGATGGTGTATACGAATTTTTGAGAATGCGTTTGGAATGAAAAATTCAGGTGCAACATTGAGGAGAGGTTTAAAGAAGATATTAGACGACTTGGAGGGTATCGTGCACTACTCCGACGATATACTGGTTCACACTCAGACTTGGGAAGATCATCTCCGCGTGATCCGCGTGCTGCTTGATCGCATCGTCGAGAACAACTGACTGCCAGGCCTAGTAAGTGTATACTCGGCACTGATGACGTAGACTTCATAGGCATCGTCTTAAGAGCGGAGTGAAAGGAGTGCACGAGGACAATGTCAAGAAGGTGAGAGATGCACCAAGGCCACAAAATAAGAAGCAGTTACGTTCTTCCTTGGCCTGGCATCTTTTATCGGGATACATGCCTCACTTCGCAGCCGTGACGCACTCTCACGGATCTTCTAAAGAAAGGACAGCCAAATTCACTCGAGTGGGGTGAAGCGCAAGAGCGGGCATTTGTTACAGTCAAAACATTCCTGACCAGTGACCCGGTGCTGCAGCTCCCAGATCCTTCTAAGATGTACGTTTAAGCACAGATGCATCAGATACAGGGTTGGGGCGGTTCTGATGCAGGAACACGAAAGGAAGTTATTCCCTGTTTGCTACGCAAGCAGAAAGCTGAATGGGGCTGAGAGAAGATACTCTACTATCGAGAAAGAGTGTTTAGCCATCGTATGGGCGTGAGAAATTCCGGTATACCTAGAAGGAGTTAGGTTACCATACGGACAGACCACAACCCTCCACCTATTTGAACACTGCACGATTTGAGAACAATAGGGTGATGAGGTGGACCCTGTTTTTGCAGAACTTTGACGTGCATTTTGACTCTGTAAAGGGATCGGACAATGTTGGTGCTGATTTCTTGAGCCGGGTTGGCTCAAAGAACTGAACTGAGCTGAATAAACTACAATCCGATGAAGGATACTGTGATTAGCAATTACATGTGTGAAGTTTTGTTAAGTAGCTTTTATTGTTAAGAGACTGGTTAGTTTTGATGTGAGAGAGATCATGCTTTAATTTGGTTTTTGTTGAGAAGATGGATGATACCTTAAAATGTTTGTTTCATTTCGTATGTTTGTAGAAGAAAGTCCTGCGGAGTTTCTTCTTGAAGTGGGAGGGTATGTTACGAAATTGAGTATTTTAGTTTTGACGGGCCTTGGCAGGAAGTGGCGATGTCAAGGCCAGGGCGTACTGCGTCTTAATTTTTTAATATTTTTTTTATTTTGCATTTTAGCATTTTGAAGGATCTATAAAAAGGCTGGGGTAGACCTAGGTGTCGTATTCGATTTTTCTGAGTTGTCAGTAGTACTCTGTGTGAGTTGGAGTAGTACTCTGTGTGTTGAAAATAAGAGGATAAGTAGCCTGTGTGGCAGTCCGCTGATTATGTGGTTATAACGTTGAGTTGTTGAACATTGAAATAATACTGAAAATTACAGTGTGAGCGCTGTATACGTGTTCTATCTTCTGTTCAACGGATGACTGAAGTGACTTTGTACAGGAAAGTGTGACACCGCAGATTTTCAGATCTTTAAACGAGCCAAGTTACCGCTACGGACGTAACACCTATATATAGCTACTAGTCAGCTCAGGTACATACACACCTGTATATATATATAGCTACTAGTCAGCTCAGGTACATACACACCTGTACCTATATATAGCTACTAGTCAGCTCAGGTACATACACACCTGTACCTATATATAGCCACTACTCAGCTCAGGTACATACTCACTACACTCACCACACTCACCTGACCTTGATCAGACTTCCACTTGTTTCTCTCCTCAAACCTCCCTGCGGGTGACACCGCTCAACTCAGGTGTGGCTCTCAACCAACACCTTGTTCAATGTTATTGCCGTTAAAGACAGGTGCTTGTGTGAAGGAAGAATTATGACTATCACTGACAGATAGAGAAAGGTTGTTCAACAAAACAGACAAAATATCCTTGACTGATCTTTGTTCTTGATATCAACAAAGTCCTTAAAAAACAGAAAAGTACGCCATGATTTTTCCGACAACCCAATATGTCTGTATGACATACGGAGCAGCCTCCTCAGCCACGTGGTCTCTGGATTCTCCTGTCCGTGTCGGCGAGTAAAGTCCACGTGTCACATAGAGCAGGATGACACTACCAGGGTTTGTACAGCTTGTACTTGTAGTGAAGCTTATCTGATGGCTATGCCAGATCCTATCCAGTCTAGTCACTGCCGCTGTTGTTGTCGCGATACTGATGTGGATATCTGGTGTGGAGCTGTCGTCCTTAGAGAGGTTGGCTCCCAAGTACCTGAAGCTGCTGACATCTTGGAGTCTGTACCCCGGTCACAGAGATCTGTGCTTTGTCACTGCCATTGACCCCAACTTTGCTCTTGTCAGTGCTGGTCTCCATTCCATGTACATGTGAACTGTCTGTCAGTCTGTTGGTGAGGTCTTGTAGTTAAACTGTCTGTCAGTCTGTTGGTGAGGTCTTGTAGTTAAACTGTCTGTCTGTCTGTCTGTCTGTCTGTCTGTCTGTCTGTCTGTCTGCTAACAGATCTCT
Organism: Pomacea canaliculata; assembly: GCF_003073045.1. Classification (NCBI taxonomy): domain Eukaryota; kingdom Metazoa; phylum Mollusca; class Gastropoda; order Architaenioglossa; family Ampullariidae; genus Pomacea; species Pomacea canaliculata. Next base: position 2,999,729 of record NC_037598.1, on the reverse strand, counting down.
GTCGTCTGCGAACTGCACTTGCATGTGAGTCTCACACCGATGAAAACAAAGATGTTTGTCGTGAAAGGGTTTCTTGCTTGACTTGGTCCAGAGAGGTGTTGGACAGTACAGGTGGTAACAGACTGCCCTGGGTGACCGACAACCATTGTTACAGTTGCCATTCGGTTGTCCAGCAGAACGGCGCTCGTCGAGGTTGTGTACGAAGCTTTTGTGGCTGCAACGAGGGTGTCTCCATGTTGAACTTTTGTGTCCTCGCCTCCTGTGGCCACACTGTCAGATACCTTTTTGAAAACCGATGGAGATGTGGAAGATATTCCGCTGGTGTTGTAGATGTTCTTCTATCAGGATGGACAGTTGAAGTTCAACGGCGGCGGCCATTCTGTGTACAGGCGGGATACAAGCAATGTATACTGTATATACTGTATAATGTATACAATGATACTCAGGGACTGTACAGAGGTACACATACAGCCACACACGCCCTCGCATTCTGCTTCATGCACATGGATGAAAATGCAAGAAATTTAGTTCAACATTCTCCCTTTGTCTTTCTCTCTCTCACACACACACACACACATTAGAATACTTGCTGATGATGAATTTCTGTTGATGTCGACAGGGAGTCACATGACCCAGGCGTGGTCAGCTCAGACAGGCCCCAGTGCTCCATATGGCCCTCAGTCTGGCCCACAGTATGGCCCTCAGTATGGCCCGCAGTATGGACCACAGTACGGACCACAGTTTTCAGGGCCACCTCCTTACCAACCCTCCGGCAACAAGGGGGGACCACCTCCGCCCCCTCCTTCCTACAGCGACCCGGTGTATCCTCCCACCGGCACCTCGCACCCGGCTTCGTAGGAGAAGGTTGAGCCTGTTGTACCCGTCATGCACCACGAGCTGTGTGGGCCTGTGGGCAGCTGTCCTAGAACTTAGCTAGTAATAACAGTTGTGAATGTTTAATGTAAACAGTAGACACACATGGCTGACAGCTGCACCAAGTAGTGTCAGTAGCAAATGGATGAATGCAGTCGATTCCGGTCAATCGGACCAAATCCTTAAAAAAAGCTGAAACAAATCCTATTACATAAGACTAATATTATTCGCTAATTTGGACGAAAATTCCGTTTAATCACACCAATGAAAGTGAGAGCGAATAAACAAAGCCAGAAGTCACCCGAGCAGATCGGATGTAAAGCGGGTCAGGGACCTGTGGGAGGATCCCTGGGCTTCCCGGGAGGAGTTGTACTTTTATCAAGAGTGAGGAAGCCAGCAAGTTGTGTTGACAAGAACAAGACCAGGGGGAGGGGAACACAACTACGACTAAAGTTTGCACGAGAAACTATCATTTCACCGCCACTTGCTTGAGAAAAGTCAAACTTGATGTCTGCTGGATGCTGTTAGTGCCGGAGCTGTACCCGCTGAGCTTTGGCTCTTCCTCCTGACCTCCACATCTTGACCCCGAATCCCCAGGGTTTCATCAGAGGACCTTAGTCAGTGAACTGTGGGTGTCTTGTCTCGTCTGCCACAGTGCCAGGGCGGGATGCTAGCTGGACTGATTAGTTCCCTGGATCAGATGAAGCAACAGCCGCCAAACACTAGTCAGGGTCAGCTGCTGGACAGACACAGTGGCGCGCGATGACACAGAGAAGCTGCCAGAGGACTGGGCAATGAGAAGGACGACGAGCTCCTCAACAACGGAAGCAAGGGAAGGTCCATGGTTAGTTGTTGGCCACTCGTGTGTGTCAAAAACACACGAAGAGTGAACGATGTGTAGATACACACATACATGTTAAGTGACCTTTGTCTTTACAGTGCATTCACTTAGATTCTGTCAGTAAACAATGAAGGATCCTGTGTGAACACGTGTTTCACTGAGGTCACTGTGGTCACGTGCCAGGTCAGCACGTGTTGAGGTTTGAATGTGAGGCCAAAGGCTAGAGGTGGAGGGAGGGCAAAGGTGGCCACTGACAGACTTGTGGAAAATTTGAATGTCATCGTGTGTAGCCTGTCTTCATGTATAGATAAGTTGTATATATATATACAATGCATGTATTATAATCAGCGTACATCTCTTGTCCACTGAACTTACATTGCTACAAAATAAAATTATTCAAGACTCCTTACAACTTTGTAATGAAAAAAAAAAAAATAAATAAAAACATTTTCTAGGCATGTGAAGGGTTCACGAGAGTTTGACGAAAGGAAGCTGGTGGGCCACCCTGGTGGTAGTCTGCACACAGAACTTGCTGGTCAACTGTGTGGGTGGGTGGGTGTGTGTGGGTGTGGGTGGGGCTGGACAAGCAACACGTGAAAAGTTGTTTGTCAACATGTACACTACGACATACACGTGGTCATATGTCAAATGTCATGCTGTTACACACTTATATACATGCTGCCTCTCACACACAAGAACGCACACACCCACGTACCACCCACCCCACACACACACGTGTGCAGGCACGCACCCCGCCCCCAAACAGGCACATAGACGGACACACAGACACAGACAAACTGTAGTTACCCTAAGGGAGACACAATTTAAGTCTCGATTGGATGTCAACAAGCCGGACACCAACGTAGTGAAATGGGGGCGTGGTTGTAGCGTTTAGAGAAACAGAAGTAGAGTAGAGGTAGAGCAAAGGTAGAGTAAATGGAGAGTAGAAGTAGAGTAGAAGAGCGTATGTAGAGTAGAGACAGAGTAGATAATTCACGCCATTATGATTTCTCGTTGGTCCACTTTCAGATTAATGAAAGCTATTGATAAAATTTCTGCAAGACATAACATGTGTCCTAGTCGCAGTAACATAGCTCTATCCTGTCTCTATCCTGTCCTAGTCACAGTAACATAGCTCTATCCTGTCTCTATCCTGTCCTAGTCACAGTAACATAGCTCTATCCTGTCTCTATCCTGTCCTAGTCACAGTAACATAGCTCTATCCTGTCTCTATCCTGTCCTAGTCACAGTAACATAGCTCTATCCTGTCTCTATCACTGTCCTAGTCACAGTAACACATGTCTCTATAGTGTCTTTACCGTTCTGATTGCTTCCCTCACACTGGTACCTGTCGAGGAAAGCACGCACACGTTTGTTATGTAACACATCTTTGTACCGGAAGTCGCCCAAGTTTTGTGAGGACACACTACCGTAGTTTTACTTTGTATCGCTGAGTCAACGGAGAAAGAAATGCCGGAAGAAATAATGTCTGCTAACTTATTGAAGCTACCACACCTGGGTACAGTGATCACGTGACCAAGTGTACAGACAGGACCACCAAAGTCTGTCTTCTGAGGAGACTCCGCAGCTTGTCAGCTGTGGGTGCTGGAGACTGATGCAGGTCTTGTTGACATCATCCTGACATTGTACATCGCCGCCTGGTATGGTCACCTCCTCGTCAAAGACAAGGTGAGGCTGGCCAGCCATCCACCAGCAAATACAATTACTGGTACACCTCAGCTGCCACTGTCTTGTATCTTCATGCAGTCAGAAAGATGAACACATCACCTCAGACCAACCACACCCTCTCCATCCCAACTTTCAGCTGTTGCCCTCGGTCACGCGCTACAAGGTGTCACGTGTGCAGAAAGCTGCCAACCAGCTGTCCTTCGTGCCAACAGCCAGCAGCATCCTCAATAAGAGGCACAAGGACATGGAGGGCTGTCATCCTACCTGGCATCCTGACTGGGAGCTTCACATGTGAGTGTGAGAAGGTATAGGTGTGCGTGTATGTTGAATGTTCTGTATGTATGTCTGGCAATGAGGTGTTGTGCTCATAGTATGTTTGTTATGCTTATATTATGTTTGTATATGTGGTTGGGCTTGTGAGCAAAAGAGAAAACTCTGTCCTGGAATTCCTCGGACAGACAATCCTGTAGATGCTGAGTCACCTTACACACATTTACCACATATCCACACAGATATCCACACATTCACACACACACACAAAGTATACCCGTCTCTAGTGAGATAAGACACGAAAGTACCCCTAGGTACTGGCCTACCCCACCAGACACATTCTTACATTGGGGAATGTTGTGACAGCACACGTGACACAAAAAGCAGGTGAGTTCTAGTCAAGACCACACCTGCTCACACATAAAAAGCATTATGTAGAGCGAACCTCAAAGGCAACATGAAAAGGTTTTTGTGCGAAGGCATTATGTACATTATGTTGTAGACTCGTCTTACCACCTCCACGATACCAGTGATGTAAGCAGGCGTGGTATTAATTAACTGTAATTAGCATGCACGTTATTACCAAACTGCAATAGAAGGTCTAAGTCTCTCCATGAAAGATTATGTCAGTCTCAGAAGGCTTCACTAACACCTAGGGTGGCAAGTGTTCATGTTATGTAATGTCTGCCATCGTGTCTACGTGCCAGCCACACATTGGCCACGTGACCAACAGCAGTCAACAGTGTGTTTGGTGACAAGGAGTCCATGAGGCAGTCGTCAATAAAGGTTACAACCACAACTCGTGCATAGAGCTAGACAGAGAGCGAGACAGAGACAGAAAGCGAGAGCTAGACAGAGACAGAGAGCGAGACAGAGACAGAGAGGCCGTCCTGCTGTGACGACACCGAGGTGCAGGCGTTGCTAGGTGCTGTAGGTAGACAGTCAGACTGTAGGTAGAGCCTCAGTCAGTCGGTGATCACCAGACCAAGAGGAAGATGGCGCCGTGGCTGTGCAGGGTCCTGGTCCTGAGTGTGATGACAGGTTGGTGCTCTTGGTCTTGTTGCTTATCATCTGTCTCCACTGTTAGCGTGCCACCTGTAGTGTACACACTGAACACATCGCTAGACGTGGAATCTGAGGCCGTTTCTACCTGTCTTTTATTGAAAGTCTTTAATCCTTTTTTATTTGTTTGCTGGTTTGGCAATCTCTCTGTCCATGAAAGGAACAGTCTGAACAGTACTGTCCACGTGTGTTCTACTTGTGCGGACGTTTTGCCAACGGACGTTTCGGAGCATTATGTCAGAGAGAGAGAGAGAGCTTACTTACTTCTCAAAGAATGAAAGTAACTACTAGATTACACAATAATTCTTTATTTCAAACAAAGTTTACACACAGACTTCACAGACAGTTCACTTTGATTGTCACAGATTATGCACAACAGCTTTGAGAAAAAACATTGATACAATGGCGAGAGAAATGTGTGAGCTAACGGTTGACATGAGGAGGGATAGTGAGAGAGAGTTCACTGATACATTGATACAATGGCGAGAGAAATGTGTGAGCTAAGGGGCGTCACACACTTGACTTCGGCTAAAGGTCCGTGTCAAATGCCGAAATGTTCGTCGACAAAACGTCCGTGTACCGTGTTCTAAGATAATTGGTGTCAAACATGGGGATTGTCTTCTTTCTGTAACCAACCAATAGCAAGGAAAGCTTCACGCACTTTGCCAACACCTGAACAGGTACTAACGAGAGAATTCGTTTTATTCAGCTCAGGTAAACGCTATTCCCTGCCAACAGGTGAAAGTAGCAGACACCTAAACTCATTTGTGCCATCCTGCTCTACCTCAGATGAAGTGTCATATGTGTGTGTGTGTTTGTGTATAAGTGCTTGTGTTGGTGTGTCTGTGTGTCTGTGTGTTTGTGTGTTTGTGTGTCTGTGTGTCTGTGTGTTTGTGTGTGTGTGCTTGTGTGTGTGGGTGTGTGTGTTTGTGTTTGTGTATATGTGTGTGTTTGTGTTTGTGTTTGTGTATATGTGTTTGTGTTTGTGTGTGTGTTTGTGTGTACAATAGATTAATTCCTCCCATTTCCGTGTCATTATTAGGTTTAGCTGCCTGCTACGACTGCTCCTACCCTTCCGACACTTACCCCTACGACTACACCTACCAGTACTGTGTGTACGGCTGCTGCTCCTACTCCTGCTGCTCGTACAGCAGCAGCGACAGCGTAGAGTATGTACATTCCTTCTCCGTTCTTACTTTCCTTAAGTCAAGTAAGCATCAAGAAGATTCTAAATTAATAAATAAACATAAAAAAGTCTTTTATTACAGTTACTTCCATAGATAGTCTGTTACCTATAGTCACTAATTAGATAGTCTTAGTTACAGTCCCTATGTAAATAGTCTCTTTGCTATAGTCACTATGTAGATAGACTGTTAGTAATAGTCACTAGGTAGATAGTCTCTTAGCTATAGTCATTAGGTAGATAGTCAGTTATAGTCCCTATGTAAATAGTCTCTTTGCTATATTTACTATGTAGATAGTCATACTATAGGCCAGGAATACGTCACTGGGTGGATCACTGTGGTCAGAAGACGTCACAGTATCAAATATGTCAGTGATGCCCAACCTTTTTGGACCTGCGGGCCATATCCGTTTCGGACACACGTGTCGCGGGCCACTTCACCGCAAAAATAAAAAAAATAAAAAAAAATAAAGCAGATACCATTTTTATTATAAACAAGTTGTACTTACCATTAATTATGTAGTAATTAGTTGGATATTTGAAGTTGTTTTCCCGAAACCAACTTCTGAATGTCCGGCCTCATCGTAGAGACACCAAGTCAGAGCACTGAATCGAAATGTTCATCCATCGAAAAAAAAGATTGAGAGACGTGGGGATAAATACTTCTTCTCTTTTTTCGTTTTTTTTTTAAATTTTTTTTTACTAACATGCCGATTTCCTGCACTGTGGGCAGAAGTTTCGCGGGCCGAATGCACCCGCGTCGCGGGCCGGATATGGCCCGCGGGCCGTAGGTTGGGCATCCCTGAAATATGTCATCCTCCCTCGTCTCTGTGACCGGTCACCCCAGGCCGTTGTGTGTGGCGGCAGGAAGTAGTACCTGGTAGACTTAGGATAGGACACGCCTATGTCACGATTTCCCACCTGTTTACTGTTTACTGCTTTGGTGATTTGTCCTAGCCTTATATTATCGCCAAACACTTTTGTTTTCGTGTTTACGTCTATCCTGTCGGCAGCTATTTTGTTAATGTTCAGGAAATTTAAGGTTTGGGTTTTATTTAGTTTTCTGTTGAATGGAATTTGCCCAAACAACCTTTTTAATATACTAATTGTCCTTTTATGTAATATTTTCCTTGTGTTGGGTCACACAGTAGCAATGTCATAATCACCTGTGATTATTGTTAACGTAATAATAATAAAAATCTTATCTGATCGTGTTTTAGCCATAGCTACAGGCAAGGTGTAAAACTCACCCAATCAAACCAATCCAAGTGTCAGCTAGGACCAGCACTCAGTCACAAACATGACACAAGACACAGCACGTGCCAGTCACGAGATAAGGACAAAGCACGTGATGCATCACAAAAAACACAAAACATGCAACTTGACATGTCAACCACTCTAAAGACACCTTCAACATGTCACACCTGTACACACAGCTGACAAGTCCGTTCTAGTTGACCACCTGCATTGCAGAGGGTGCAAACATATTTAAATACCTGCTCAAGGAATCGTAAGGAGTGTAACTGTGACCTGGTGTGTGACCTCAGTTACAGTCTTTTGATTGGAATCATCGTTGGAAGTTCTGTCGGCGGCATTCTCCTCATCGCTAGCATCGTCGCGTGCATCTGCTGCTGCGTCAAGAGCCAGTCACGACCGGGCAGAGTGATACAACCGACACCTGCTGCCACCAGCAACTTGACGGTCGTCAGCTCAGGTACATACACACCTGTACTTGTATATAGCTACTAGTCAGCTCAGGTACATACACACCTGTACTGATATATAGCTATTAGCTTAGATACATACACACCTGTAGGGGAATATAGCTACTAGTCAGCTCGGGTACATTTAAACCTGTATTTATATATAGCTACTAGTCAGCTCGGGTACATACACACCTGTATTTATATATATATCTAGTAGTCAGCTCGGGTACATACACACCTGTACCTATATATAGCCACTACTCAGCTCAGGTACATACACACCTGCTACCTATATATATATAACTACTACTCAGCTCAGGTACATACTCACTACACTCACCATACTCACCTGACCTTGATCAGACTTCCACTTGTTTCTCTCCTCAAACCTCCCTGCGGGTGACACCGCTCAACTCAAGTGTGGCTCTCAACCAACACCTTGTTCAATGTTATTGCCGTTAAAGACAGGTGCTTGTGTGAAGGAAGAATTATGACTATCACTGACAGATAGAGAAAGGTTGTTCAACAAAACACACAAAATATCCTTGACTGATCTTTGTTCTTGATATCAACAAAGCCCTTAAAAAACAAAAAGTACGCCATGATTTTTCCGACAACCCAATATGTCTGTATGAGATGCGGAGCAGCCTCCTCAGCCACGTGGTCTCTGGATTCTCCTGTCCGTGTCGGCGAGTAAAGTCCACGTGTCACATAGAGCAGGATGACACTACCAGGGTTTGTACAGCTTGTACTTGTAGTGAAGCTTATCTGATGGCTATGCCAGATCCTATCCAGTCTAGTCATTGCCGCTGTTGTTGTCGCGATCTTGGTGTGGATATCTGGCGTGGAGCTGTCGTCCTTAGAGAGGTTGGCCCCCAAGTACCTGAAGCTGCTGACATCTTGGAGTCTGTACCCCGGTCACAGAGATCTGTGCTTTGTCACTGCCACTGACCACAACTTTGCTCTTGTCAGTGCTGGTCTCCATTCCATGTACATGTGAACTGTCTGTCAGTCTGTTGGTGAGGTCTTGTAGTTAAACTGTCTGTCTGTCTGTCTGTCTGTCTGTCTGTCTGTCTGTCTGTCTGTCTGTCTGTCTGTCTGTCTGTCTGTCTGCCTGCCTGCCTGCCTGCCTGCCTGTCTGTCTGTCTGTCTGTCTGTCTGTCTGTCTGTCTGTCTGCTAACAGATCTCTGTCGTCTGCGAACTGCACTTGCATGTGAGTCTCACACCGATGAAAACAAAGATGTTTGTCGTGAAAGGGTTTCTTGCTTGACTTGGTCCAGAGAGGTGTTGGACAGTACAGTGGTAACAGACTCCCCTGGGTGACCGACAACCATTGTTACAGTTGCCATTCGGTTGTCCAGCAGAACGGCGCTCGTCGAGGTTGTGTACGAAGCTTTTGTGGCTGCAACGAGGGTGTCTCCATGTTGAACTTTTGTGTCCTCGGCTCCTGTGGCCAGACTGTCAGATACCTTTTGAAAACCGATGGAGATGTGGAAGATATTCCGCTGGTGTTGTAGATGTTCTTCTATCAGGATGGACAGTTGAAGTTCAACGGCGGCGGCCATTCTGTGTACAGCCGGGATACAAGCAAAGTATACTGTATATACTGTATAATGTATACAATGATACTTAGGGACTGTACAGAGGTACACATACAGCCACACACGCTCTCGCATTCTGCTTCATGCACATGGATGAAAATGCAAGAAATTTTGTTCAACATTCTCCCTTTGTCTTTCTCTCTCGCACACACATGATGAATTTCTGTTGATGTCAACAGGGAGTCACATGACCCAGGCGTGGTCAGCTCAGACAGGCCCCAGTGGTCCATATGGCCCTCAGTATGGCCCGCAGTATGGACCACAGTACGGACCACAGTTTTCAGGGCCACCTCCTTACCAACCCTCCGGCAACAAGGGGGGACCACCTCCGCCCCCTCCATCCTACAGCGACCCGGCGTATCCTCCCACCGGCACCTCGCACCCGGCTTCGTAGGAGAAGGTTGAGCCTGTTGTACCCGTCATGCACCACGAGCTGTGTGAGCGTGTGGGCAGCTGTCCTAGAACTTAGCTAATAATAACAGTTGTGAATGTTTAATGTAAACAGTAGACACACATGGCTGACAGTTACACCAAGTAGTGTCAGTAGCCAAATGATGAATGCAGTCGATTCCGGTCAATCGGACCACATCCTTAAAAAAAAAGCTGAAACAAATCCTATTACATAAGACTAATATTATTCGCTAATTTGGACGAAAATTCCGTTTAATCACACCAATGAAAGTGAGAGCGAATAAACAAAGCCAGAAGTCACCCGAGCAGATCGGATGTAAAGCGGGTCAGGGACCTGTGGGAGGATCCCTGGGCTTCCCGGGAGGAGTTGTACTTTTATCAAGAGTGAGGAAGCCAGCAAGTTGTGTTGACAAGAACAAGACCAGAGGGAGGGGAACACAACTACGACTAAAGTTCGCACGAGAAACTATCATTTCACCGCCACTTGCTTCAGACAAGTCAAACTTGATGTCTGCTGGATGCTGTTAGTGCCGGAGCTGTACCCGCTGAGCTTTGGCTCTTCCTCCTGACCTCCACATCTTGACCCCGAATCCCCAGGGTTTCATCAGAGGACCTTAGTCAGTGAACTGTGGGTGTCTTGTCTCCTCTGCCACAGTGCCAGGGCGGGATGTTAGCTGGACTGATTAGTTCCCTGGATCAGATGAAGCAGCAGCCGCCAAACACTAGTCAGGGTTAGTTGCTGGAAATGACAGCTGGACAGACACAATGGCGCGCGATGACACAAGACAAGCTGCCAGAGGACTGGGCAATGAGAAGGACGACGAGGTCCTCAACAACGGAAGCAAGGGAAGGTCCATGGTTAGTTGTTGTGGGTGTGTTGGCCACTCGTGTGTCACAATAACGGTCACAGTGACATCCTAGTGTGTGACGTATAGCACGTGAAGTGGTGACACTGGACATGTTGGTGTCACCGGACCACCCGGTCATTAGGACCGAAATGATGGCGGCCCGGTGTGGTCCGATTAACCGCAATCGACTGTCTAGGTTGCACTCTCCAGGACACAATATCCTGTAATGTCTGAAGGTTTCTGTTTCAAATGTAGATGCGATGTAGACTAGAGCTGCTTCCAGCAATGTCAGCCTGTGTGGTTACACCATCAGCTTGTCTTTCTACACCAACAATCAACAAAGGTCTCAACTGCTTTCATTGTATTAATTGCCAGGTTTCCGTGAGAAGCATTACAAACAAAGTAATGATGAAGGAATAGAACTATCCTGCAAAGATGAAGACATTGGATAGAATCTGACTATCCTGTTTGTTGTCAGGGTCTTTGATGTCGCTCGGTGCCAAGGTCTTGGCGAGACTGAAAATAAGACCTGAGATACTTGTTGTGTTGTCTGTTGGTGTTTTAGTGATTTAATAATGTTGATACCTGTAATATTCTGTGTTTACCTGTGGCTCAGCACCCTCCGGGCTCCCTCCTGTAGATTGAGAGAGGATTGTAGAAAGTGACAAACACACGAGGAGTGAACGATGTGTAGATACACACATACATGTTGAGTGAACTTTGTCTTTACAGTGCATTCACTTACATTCTGTCAGTAAACAATGAAGGATCCTGTGTGAACACGTGTTCACTGAGGTCACTGTGGTCACGTGCCAGGTCAGCACGTGTTGAGGTTTGAATGTGACACCAATGGCTAGAGGTGGAGGGAGGGCAAAGGTGGCCATTGACAGGCTTGTGGAAAATTTGAATGTCATCGTGTGTATCCTGTCTTCATGTGTAGATAAGGTGTGTATGTATATGTGTATGTATATGTGTATGTATATGTGTATGTATGTATACAATGCATGTACAGTATTATAATCAGCGTACACCGTGGAGTACATCTCTTGTCCACTGAACTGTCCATTGGTACGAAATAAAATTATTCAAGACTCTTTACAACTTTGTAATGAAAAAAAAAAAAATAAAACCTTTTATAGACATGTGACGGGTTCACGAGAGTTTGACGAAAGGAAGCTGGTGGGCCACCCTGGTGGTAGTCAGCACACAGAACTTGCTGGTCAACTGTGTGGGTGGGTGGGTGTGTGTGGGTGTGGGTGGGGCTGGACAAGCAACACGTGAAAAGTTGTTTGTCAACATGTACACTACGACATACACGTGGTCATATGTCAAATGTCATGCTGTTACACACTTACACACATTCTCTCGCTCACATGAACGCAAGATGGACACCAACAGTGAAAGTGGGGCGTGGTTACAGCGTTTAGAGTAGAGGTAGAGTAGAGGTAGAGTAAATGGAGAGTAGAAGAGTTTACGTAGAGTAGAGACAGAGTAGATAATTCACGCCATTATGTCTGATTTCTCGTTGGTCCACTTTCAAATCAATGAAAGCTATTGATATAATTCCTTGCAAGACATAACATGTGTCCTAGTCACAGTAACATAGCTCTATCCTGTCTCTATCCTCTCCTAGTCACAGTAACATAGCTCTATCCTGTCTCTATCCTGTCCTAGTCACAGTAACATAGCTCTATCCTGTCTCTATCCTGTCCTAGTCACAGTAACATAGCTCTATCATGTATAGCTTGGATAGCCTTCTCTGTTTGTAGAACAGTGTCACGTGTAGCGACGAATCCAGCCGCTCCCAGCGCCGAACAAACCAACGCTAACAAACCAAACGACGCTACAAATACATATTTAATGAAAACAAAATAAAAAAACAACCCCCCCCTTCAAAAAAAAGAACAAAAGCCTCACAACCGGACAACCGACCCCACCCACAACTCCAGACAGTTCCGTTCCCACAACAGAACCGCAGTGACAACCAAGTCCAGGCTTCCTCAACGATAACAGCCGTTTCTTTGACGGTGATCACCACATTAGTCCCCGTTTGATATCTGCATTTTGACAGCAAAGCCTTGCAGTACAGTCCAGTCTCATCAGCATTACACCGTTCGTCAGGTAAAAGATAACGAGCTTCGACAAGTTGTGTTGTGTGTGACATAGAGGTATTATTTCAACACAGACATGTCCACATGTACCCTTTACCCCTTAACCCTAACGGAATCCCGATGTAGAATAAATCCTAAACGTCAACAGCGATGATAAAAGCGCGGAAGACCTTCAGCATTTGTTGGTATGTCGTAAGTATTCCTGGCTAGGTAACAGGGTATTGAAGTTGTCTGCCATGGATTCCTCTACCTTTGTAAGGTTTACTTCCTGTGTAACATCACACAGGGTGGCATAGCGTTGTTACCCTGCACGTGACAGGATGATTGAGGATGAGGCCAACATGTTTACCTCCTGTGTAACATCACACAGTGGGGCATAATCAACATGTCTGTGTCCACTACACAAGGTTCCGCAGCGCACAAAGCCGACATCTTGCTGCAATGTTGAAGAGAGTGATGTCCCTTGGCTTCACTGGCTAAACGGTGAGTGCTCTCCCTTACTCTTCGTATTTTCCCGTTGAGTTTTGTAAAGTTTTGTGTCAATTGTTCATCAGTACATCTGTTACGAGATTTTCCATGTTTCTGGATGGATCTGTGGGTGTGTCACTGTTTGTCTCTTGTTCGGCTATTTTATTTGTACTGTCACATCTGCGCCATCTTGTCATGTCCACTTGACACTCTGATTACCTCCCTGTAGCTGCTTCACAAAGTTTTGATGTGAAGCTGTCACAGCAAGCTTTACGTGCAATACAGGTCAGTCTGCCATGATGGACACCGGGCCAGTGTGACATAACTGACATCAGGTAAGTGTGACATGTCTGACTTCAGGCCAGTGTGACATGTCTGACAGCAGGTATCTGCAGGAAGCTCGGGTCACAATGACCGTTAGTGTGTAGCTGTCACAAGACCTGTGTTGATGTTTCTGTCTGCCAAAGGTGGGCCACTGCAGCGCCGATTGCAAGATGAGCCTCCATACAAATGTCATGATAACTGTCAGACATTTGTTGATGCCGAACTTGACTGACTTACCCAAGATTCCGTGTAATGGCGAGGCTACATTCACCGCATGTGTTCAGTGTGTCTGACCTTCCATTTCTGACCAAACTGCAATAGAGCGTGTAAGTCCCTCCATGAAAGATCAGAAGGCTTCACTCACCCCGAGGGTGACGAGTGTTGATGTTATGTAATGTCTGCCAAACTGGTTGCGTGCCAGCCACACATTGGCCACGTGGCCAACAGCAGTCAACCGTGTGTCTGCTGACAAGAGTCCAGGAGTCAGTAGTCAATAGAAGGTTACAACCACAACTCGTGCAGGCAACGAGACAGAGACAGAGAGCGAGACAGAGACAGAGAGAGAGCGAGACAGAGACAGAGACAGAGAGGCCGTCCTGCTGTGACGACACCGAGGTGCAGGCGTTGCTAGGTGCTGTAGGTAGACAGTGAGACTGTAGGTAGAGCCTCAGTCAGTCGGTGATCACCAGACCAAGAGGAAGATGGCGCCGTGGCTGTGCAGGGCCTTGGTCCTGAGTGTGATGACAGGTTGGTGCTCTTGGTCTTGTTGCCTCCACACTTGTCTCCACTGTTAGCTTGCCACCTGTAGTGTCATCACTCAACACATCGCTAGACGTGGCCAACAGACAATGTACCCTCTGTGAGCTCAGTAGTTGTTCAGTCAGTCCAGCAATCTGAGGCCGTTTTCTACCTGTCGGTTATTGAGTCTTTTATCTTTTCATTTGCATGTCAATCTCTCTGTGCATCATACGAACAGTCGGAACAGTGTTGCCCACGTCTGTTCTAAGATAATTAGTGCCGGACAGAGGGACTTAGCTTTTTGTGATCAGCAAACAGTTAGGAAAGCTTCAGGCACTTTGTCCACACCTGGACAGGTACTAACGAGGGAATGTGGATTACTAAGCTCAGGTAAACACTGTGCCATGTCTGTATGTCAAAGTAGCAGACACCTGGAATCCTTTGTGCCATCTGAGGTCCAGCTGCTCAACCTCAGGTAGATGTCAGTGGTGTGTGTGTGTAGGGGCAACATGATTGTCCTTGATGTATGTCTAGTAGCTTGTTTGTTTATATATATATATGTGATTGTCACTTGCCCATAACATTTTCTTTATTTTCAAATATTTTCCCTGTTGACATCTTTTAACGCTGCGCATTGCAACGAACTTTATTTCTCATTTTTATTTCCAACTTTTACTTTTGTGAATAAAGCATCTTCCCATGTTCTACTTGTCCACTGGGACAAATAAAGCTGGTCATTGTCGTTGTTCTTGTCGTTGTCGTTGTTCTTGTCGTTGTCGTTGTCGAATACAAACATGACTTTTGAAACAAATCTGTACTGTGTGTCACTGTTACTGTCGTCTGTGTTGTGTGTACGTGTGTATCTACCTGTCTGGTAACACAGTCTGTCACTACCTGTGTCAGTCTCTTGCTTGCCGTGTAGTCCTCCCAGTGTCAGCTGTTATTTTTGTGTGCCAGCCTTATAAATAATAAACAACAACACCGGGCTGTGTAAATAAACTGTTACTCATTCCTTCTTTATGTCTAGGTGTCTGTCTGTGTCCGTCTGTTGCTGCCTGTCAGTCTCTATCGCTGTCTATCTGTCAGTATGTCATTGTCACTGTCAGTATCTGTCAGTGTGTTTGTCAGTATATGTCAGTTTCTTCTTCTCTCTTTATGTATGTGTCAGTATGTCAGTCTCTGTCTCTCTGCCATCCTCTACCTCAGTGTGGTATCCTAGGAAATGTCGCATCACCTGTTGTGTGACACTGCCATGGGTCTACAAGCCATTAAATGTGTCATCTACCTAAAACTACAAACAGCTCCATGCCTCACAACTAACCTTAACAAGTCCAATTTAGTTTTTGAATTTGAAATATTCAATCCATCAGCTGTCTTAAATTTCTCAACCTTGATCGCAGTCACCATGTAGTACTTGGTAGATATCTTCACCGCTGATGTCAGCTAAGTAAAATATAATGACATCAAATATTTGTATATTGTTTTCGACGGATGCAGTAGCTCATGCAATCTTTCATTAACATGTATCATTTGAACTGTAACATGTTGTCTCTAAACTGTGTGAACTGTGCTCACTGCCCACATGGCCACATGCAATAAACTTTGTCTGTAGTTCATCCTTCTGTGTCTCCGTCTGTTTGTCTCTTACAGTCTGTGGCTCTTCCATCCCTTCCTACACTCAATGAGTGTACTCACATACTTGTAGGTTAGTGAGTGTGTGTGTGAGTGTGTAGAAAAGATGAATTCATCCAATCACCTTGTCATTCTCAGGGTTAGCGGCCTGCGACGACTGTTACTTTTCCTCCGACACTTACCCCTTCTACGAGAGCAAGTACTGTATGTACGGGTGCTGCTCCACCGAGTGCTGCTCCTACAGCTCCATCAGCTCCCGCTCCGCCTCCGGCTTCACCACCACAGTCACCACTGCCTACACGTGAGTAACCCACCCACCAACTCAAACGCAAAAGGAAAAGAAAACAATCATTGCATCAACATAAGTCAGAATATAAAGTACAGCACACGGAGGAGAGCCCCTCCACAGACGAGAAAACCGTTAACATACACACACATTTAGATAAGCCCCCCAAACAGACTAATGGTGTCCGCGTGCTCCGGTGTAGCGAGACCATGTTGAAGCGAGGCATGCGATGAGAATGTAGTGAACCTTACATGAAAAAATACTACAAAGTCAAATTTAACAGTTGATAAACAAATCAAACTTTTAGGTTCAAATTACATGTATTACAGCTTGCAAGTGATGTGGATGGTGGACTATTTTCGTTTGATATCCCTGCGCGAGTAGGTGTTTGATCGTCTGCTACAGAGTAAGTACACGTCACGTTTAAATAAAAATAACATGAAAAAGCTAAACACACACAACTCACGCTTTCTTATTGGTTTTGATTATAAAAAAAAAAAAATACCACGAACATGTCTGCTAATCCATTCGGCAACACTAGAAGATCCAGAGTTTCTACGCATGAGCACACTTCGCTTCAACGTCGAGTCTCGCTCAACGCTCTGTCTCGCTACACCCACGCCTCCACCACCCCTGGAGCAGGCGACACGCGACACTCGTCACACGGAGCTGACGTCATCTAAGCACCTGGCAGGACCCTCGGCAAAAGACAAAGGTTACTGGGACTGTTGATGATGTCCTTGATAATTTTATTGATGATGTCATCGGAAATAACAATGGCAACTCCGTATGTCAATGATAGCAGACTACTGGTCATTAGACAAGATACTGACATGTCAGTGTGTCAGTCAGACTGAACATGCTACTGTCATGTCAGTGTGTAAAAACAAGACAGAAGGTTGTGATAGTCATCATGTTTACATGTTTATGAACTACACCACTCAGGTGGTCATTGCAGGGACCAAAACTAATGAGTGTAATAAAATCAAACAAGCTGATCATTGTGTTATAATGAGTCATCAGTATGAGGTGGTTCATATGACAGTAGATGACAGTAGATGACAGTAAGGTGCGTGTAGATGACGGCTACCATATAGAACTACTCAGGCGGTCAGTGTCGTACAGTGCTCTGGCCAAACTCACACAGACTGTCGTTGTCATGGTGAATGTGACCCCGGTTACAACGGTCCCTGCCTGGGGTAACAACGATTTTGGTTGTGACCTGGTGTGTGACCTTGTGTCCTCAGTTACAGCACTCTGGTCGCCATCATCGTTGGAAGCGTTATCGGCGGCATTCTCTTCATCTCAGGCATCGTCGCCATCATCTGCTGCTGCATCAAGAGCCAGTCACGACCTGGGCGGGTGATACAACCGACAACTGGTACCTCCGGCAACTTGACGGTCGTCAGCTCGGGTACATACACCTGTATATATTTATATAGTGGTCAGCTCGGGTACATACACCTGTATATATTTATATAGTGGTCAGCTCGGGTACATGCACACCTGTACTTAGATATATACACACTACAGTAAATAATGGAATGTTTCTGATGAATTTCTGTTGATGTCAACAGGGAGCCACATGAACCAGGCGTGGTCAGCTCAGACAGGCGTCAGTGCTTCGTATGGCCCTCAGTATGGCCCACAGTCTGGCCCTCAGTATGGCCCTCAGTATGGCCCTCAGTACGGCCCACAGTATGGCCCACAGTTTTCAGGGCCACCTCCTTACCAACCCTCCGGCAACAAGGGGGAACCACCTCCGCCCCCTCCATCCTACAGCGACCCGGCTTATCCTCCCACCGGCACCTCGCACCCGGCTTCGTAGAAGGTTGAGCCTGTTGTACCCGTCATGCACCACGAGCTGTGTGAGCCTGTGGACAGCTGTCCTAGAACTTAGCTAATAATAACAGTTGTGAATGTTTAATGTAAACAGTAGACACACAGTAGACAGTGCTACCAGGTGGTGTCAGGGGTCAAGTGATCAATATTTCGTCTGAGGACACGAACTCACAATAAAACACTAATAAATAAATAAAGATGTTTAAACAGAACCTCCTGTTGCGCTCAGAGCAGTGTGTACAGACGAAGATGTTAGAGAGACATTATTGTTACCTGTATTATAAGAACATTGTGTAAAGATGTTAGACACAGCTCTGTACATTATTGTTACCTGTATTATAACAACATTGTGTAAAGAAGATGTTAGAGACAGCTGTGTACATTGTTGTTACCTGTATTATAACAACCTTGTGTACAGAAGATGTTAGAGACATAGCTCTGTACATTGTTGTTACCTGTATTATAACAACCTTGTGTACAGAAGATGTTCTAGAAGAATCTCACAATCGTATTTGTTGTCAGGGTGTTGATGTCGCTAGTTGTCAACAAGTCTTAGCTGGACTGAACACAAGAAGTGAAATACTTGTTCTGCTGCCTTTCCCTTGTTTTTAGTGCTTTAATATTTTGTTTGGTGCTTACCTGGGGCTCAGCGGTCCTCCTGCTTCCCACCTGGCGGTTAGAAGTCGATTCTTAAAAGCGAGAAGTACAGAAATGTCGATGTACACATAAACAAACCTCTGTGGTCTCTGTCTACTGACAGAAAAGTAAAATACTCTGATGTACACACGTGCATGGTAAGTGAAGTTTGGTCTCTACAGTGTCTTCACGTGTTGAAATTCTGTAAGTGAACAATGAACGACCCTTTGAACCCTGGGGTCACTCAGGTACAAGTACAACAGGTCGTCAACATGTGTTGACACTTGACTGTTACACCATACCAGGAGGAGGAGGACCACTGACAGACTTTAGAATGTCACTGTGTGTAGTGTGCCTTAGTGTGTATACAAAGTGTGTATATGTATACAGCGTGTATATTACAGCCAGCTGTACATAACCTTTAGGACAAAGTAAACATCTTGTCACTAAACAAACAATACAAAGAAATAAAGTCAATACTCATGACACCTTCTCCATCAGAAAGTGTGGAATGTTTCGGGATGTAACTGATTCAATACAGTTTGGAGGAAGGGAGGTTATCCTCTGTACTTAAATTGTTTAAATATTCAACAACAAACAACAAACAAAACTGATTAACCTTATTCACATCAAAATTAAAACTGTCAGCCCCTCTGTAGCGGTACAAGTCTGTCCTTCCAGTCACTGACATGGAAACTTCTCTTTGAAGCCTCCGGAGTGACATGTTCTGCTCCAACATACAATACAACACAGTACTGTACAATACAATACAACACAATACAACTCAACACAACACAATACAACTTTATTGACCCCCAGGGCCAATTCAAAATAGAAGGCAGACCGACCCAGCAGCCCTGTGCCGGGTGTCGCCCCTCTTCAAGTCCAGAAAGATCCGGTCTACAAGTGCTACACAGACACACGAGTGAAAACTAAACCGGAAGTACCGTCTCACCATCACACAATGGTTCAATCTACCGATTTATTAATCACATGTTCCGCAATCAATAATTTACAGTCGATGAAAACATAAACAGATGAAAGTTCTACGGAAACTTGCAGGTGTAGAGCCAACAGTTGTGCTGCCGCCAGGTACTGGGAGGTCAGTCGTGCAGGTGGGAGGATACTTCGCCTGCTGTCTGTCTATCGGCATTTGTCTCCTCCTGTAGTGGAGGCCATGAGTTCCTGGTGATTAGTGTGGACTGTGACAATGTGCTAAAGTTTATTGTGTACCCACCCCACACACACCGGCTGTGAGTACTTTGCTACCTGCAGTTACCCTGACTATCCTGCAGGTGAGTGCCAGGCGCTGCTTGTCTGTCTGTCTGTCTGTCTGTCGACAGCAACTGCTCAGACTTGTGACTTTGGTGTCGCTGGTGTGTCCTGAAGGTTCTGTGACCAGACAACCACAACCACCGCACGTGACTACAACAGCCACAGGCGTTCCTTGTGCACGCGGGGCTTAGTGTTTGTTTGTTGACAGACTTACAGGTGTCACGAGTGAGTTGTGAGAGATGACAGGTTTGTGACAGGTGTGGACTACAGGTATGATGAGTGGGTTGCCCCCAGCCTGCTCCCCCCTCTATTACATGTACCAACACATCTTAGCCAACAGTCGCTGTCTATACACACCACCCGCCTTTCTGCCTAACAAAGGATCGAACTCCAAGAAGGAATATGTATTCCTGGGTAGGTCCCACCCGGCTACAGGACTCAGTCTGTCAGTCGAGGTGTGCAGTTCTGAACATGTTGGATGGTCTCTAACGAATTCCCGCCTCTAGGTTAAAAGTTATAACATGTAATTAATGAACATTGTTTTAGCAAGCTTGTTGTTAAGTAGTAATGTTGTTGATATGGATGGTGTTGATATGGATGGTGTTGATATGGATGGTATTGATATGGATTGTGTTGATATGGATGGTGTTAATATGGATTGTGTTGATATGGATGGTGTTAATATGGATTGTGTTGATATGGATGGTGTTGATATGGATTGTGTTGATATGGATGGTGTTAATATGGATTGTGTTGATATGGATGGTGTTAATATGGATGGTGTTAATATGGATTGTGTTGATATGCATAGTGTTGACATACATGGTGTTGACATGCATGGTATTAATAACCACAAACATTGAAAGGAAAGAGCGCTTTCGTCACTTTAACAGCTTTACACAGCATGGTTGGCTGCTTCACATTCTCTGGGAAATGTATACATGGCGGTTATGTATTAGCCACACAAGGAAGTGAAACGTATCCACACACACACATGCACACACACACGCACGCACACACACACATACACGCACACACACAACACACACACACACACACACACACACACACGCACGCACACACACACATACACGTACACACACACACACACACACACACACACACGCACGCACACACACACACACACACACACACACACACATACACACACACACGCACACACACACACACCTGTTGTGACGACCAGGGAAAGTAAACCTGAGGTCGCTAGGGCCGTGGGTAGACCTGCTGTCAGTTCCAGCCTCCCAGACAGACCAGGCCGTGTGGCAGGATGGCGCCGTGGCTGTGCCGAGCTGTGGTCCTCAGTCTGTTGACAGGTTTGTCGTCTTGTTTTTACTGCTTGTCTTGCTAGTGATTGGCTTGACAGTGATGTTGCTGTGCCTGACTGACTATTTTTATTTATTTATTTTTGTAGTTGACCTGCAGCAAGCTTTGTCTTACTTTGATGTGTGCACCTGTTGGCCATTTCCTATTTGTCGGCGAGATTTCTGTGGCAGTTTCTTATTTCTTCAATTAATTTTGTTTTTACTGCGTCGTCTGCACCTTCTCGCCATTACTTACATCTTACAAATGTACAGCAGTTGCACCCTGGACTGGTTGCTCCCACAGAAAATGTCTCCACACTGACAGCAGGCCTGGGGCTGTGTATCCCCGGGGTTGACATGGTCCACAGTGTGTATCCCCAGGGTTGACATGGTCCACAGTGTCTGTACACAAGTCATGACACGTCAGCGACATCTGTACACAAGTCACAACACGTCAGTTACATCTGTACACATGTCACAACAAGTCACAACACGTCAGTTACATCTGTACACATGTCACAACAAGTCACAACACGTCAGTGACATCTGTACACAAGTCACAACACGTCAGTGACATCTGTACACATGTCACAACACGTCAGTGACATCTGTACACATGTCACAACACGTCAGTGACTTCTAGAAACACCACTTTCTGTACCCAATGTCACAGACCACACGACATTCAAATCATTCCCTCCTACACTAGGGTTACGTTTACTTATGTCCCCCCCCCCGGCTGACAATAATCTCGGCCTTTGACCAGCGTCAGTTATTGTTGCTATGTTTGTGTTTGTGTTTTTATTTTGTGTGAAACGTGTTTGTGCTCCTCCATGTTTGTGTCGGTGTCTGTCTTCATCTCTGTTTACTACATCTGGTGCTGCCTGTGTCTGTCAATGTCTGTCCTCCTCTCTCTCTCTCTGACATTAGCTTTCGGTCTGTCTGTGTGTCAGTCTGTCTGTCAGTGTGTTTGTACTTGTCAGTCTCTCTCTTTCTGTCTGTCAGGATCTGACAGTCTCTGTCTCTCATAGTTTGTTTTGAGAGACACTGTTATTGTCTAAGCCTTAGACTCTAAGGTGTGTGTGTGTAAATCTGTGTGTGTGTGTGTAAATCTGTGTGTGTGTGTGTGTGTGTATAGTGTGTGTAAAATACATTAATTCATTCACATTTTTTGTCATTCTCAGGGCTAGCGGCCTGTAGCAGCTACTGTACCTTTAAAACCTACAGTTACTCCTCCTACAACTACTACAACACCTACAAGTACTGTGACTACGGCTGCTGCACCTCCGACTGCTGCTCCTACAGCTACGACAGCAGCTACAGCAGCTACAGCAGCTACACATTCAAGTATGTAAATAGCAAGTCTGTACTTACTGCCCTTCGGCAAAGTAAAAACCAAAAATCTAAATCAATAAATAAACATAAAAATATTTAACAAGAAAGGGTTTACCAAATTTACCAACACACAGACACAGCACAGTAAGTCCGTCTTTAACTGACGTCTGTTACTACAGTTACTTCGGTAGACAGTCTGTTAGCTATAGTCACTGGGTAGTCACTGTTTAGTCACTGTGTAGTCTCTTAGTTATAGTCACTCTGAAAATAGTCTCTTTGCTATAGTCACTATCTAGATAGTCTGTTAGTTATAGTCACTGTGTAGTTAGTCTCTTTGTTACAGACACTATCTAGATAGTCTCTTAGCTATAGCCACTATGTAGATAGTCCCTTAGTTATAGCCACTATCTAGATAGTCTCTTAGCTATAGCCACTATCTAGATAGTCTGTTAGTTATAGTCACTGTGTAGTTAGTCTCTTTGTTACAGACACTATGTAGATAGTCTCTTAGCTATAGCCACTATCTAGATAGTCTATTAGTTCTAGTCACTATCTAGATCAGACCTGGGCAAACACCGGCCCGCGGGCCGGATCCGGCCCGCCTCCTGTCTCTGACCGGCCCGCCCGCTGGTCGCCCACCAGTAAATATACTGTATATACAGTATTGGATAAAACTGAGTTAACTATATTAGTCCGGCCCTCTAGAACCATCCCAGTTTCTCATCCGGCCCCTTGGGAAAATTAATTGCCCACCCCTGATCTAGATAGTCTGTTAGTTATAGTCGCTGTGTAGTTAGTCTCTTTGTTACAGACACTATCTAGATAGTCTCTTAGCTATAGCCACTATCTAGATAGTCCCTTAGCTATAGCCACTATCTAGATAGTCTCTTAGCTATAGCCACTATCTAGATAGTCTCTTAGCTATAGCCACTATCTAGATAGTCTCTTAGCTATAGCCACTATCTAGATAGTCTCTTAGCTATAGCCACTATGTGGTAAGTCCCTTAGCTATAGCCACTATGTAGATAGTCCCTTAGCTATAGCCACTATGTCACTAAGTGTGGCCAGGAGCCTACACTGCACCAAACCAATCTGTTGGTGTCCACTGTCCCGGTGGAGGACATCAGCGACACAACAATAATCTTTGTTCCTAGAGAGACAGAGCGGCCATCGCCACTCACACCCACCCACTCACATCAGGCCACTGTCCGTCCATCCACCCCACTGTTTCCTTTCATCCGAAGGAGTACAAGACATCGCAGCTTTGTGACAAAGGCCCCCTAGCTGAGCAAAACCCACCTACAGCTTGGTTGTACAGATGACAGCTAACGGCTTCCCATTCTGTCCCACGAGGTCAGTAAACATCCACTTGTGTTACCTGGGACACGTGCCACACCTGTCGATGTCTGTAAAGGAACAAAGTGGAGAAGGTGAAGTGTGTTGGTTTCCTGTTGGTCGCAAGCTCTCCTTCCTTCTTCATATTGCCGCCTGTCATGTGACCAGCTGTGGACATTCTTACAGCAGGTGGCAAAGCCAGGAGGTGTGTGGACCTCACGGTCCTACTTTGTGTAGCCCCCTGGGCCGCTCCCAGCTACAGGGGTCTGCTGGACGGTCTTGTCTTGAGGTACTCCACCCTGCTCACCTCATGGGCCTGTCATCTGTCTGGGTGCCTTTGGCACCTCTTCTGTTTAATAATTGTAGACAGCTGCTGGATAACCTCTACTTTGTCTTCGCCGTCTGAAAAGTTTGCTATCGGATATCTGTGGTCTAAAGGTTCTCCCTGCAAACCCTGCTTATACCCAGGGTGCTGCGTGTTTGCCATTCTTCACGAAATGAGACTCGCGATCTGCTCTACAAGCAATGTCTTCTTGTTGTGATAGCCAGCCTCTAATGGTCAAACTTCACACCATTGCAGAAGCTCTTAGTCAACAAGGACATTGTCTTTATGTGGGTCCCTGGTCATACTGACATCCCAGGCAATGTGCGAGCGGACCAGCACACAGTCGCCGCTTATCAGTCTCCTCGTCTACTGCGGTCACTGGTGTCTTCCACTTGAAACCCTTTATACGCCATGTTTAGTTGCTGTGGAACAGCCACTAGGCCACTGGGGCCAGGGATACGTCACTGGGTCACTGTGGGCCAGGGATACGTCACCAGGGTTACGTCACTGGGGTGCTGTGTCTTTGTGACCGTCCACCCCAGGCCGTTGTGTGGCGGCAGGAAGTAGTACTTGGTAGACTTAGGATAGGACACGCCTATGTCACGATTTCCCACCTGTTTACTGTTTACTGCTTTGGTGATTTGTCCTGGCCTTATATTATCGCCAAACACTTTTGTTTTCGTGTTTACGTCTATCCTGTCGGCAGCTATTTTGTTCAATTTTCATTAAACTTAAGGTTTAATTTTATCTAGTTTCCTGTGTAACGGTGGCCTATTTTACCCAAACACCATTTTTAATATACTAATTGTCTTTTTATGCTATATTTTTCCTTGTGTTGGGTCACACAGTACTAATGTCATGCTATCACCTGTGATTATTGTTAGCGTCTTGTAATCTGAAAGCTTCCTACAGTACTGTAGCTTTGTCCATCACCATCAACTGTGGACAGTCTTGCTTAGTGCTGTGAGTCCGCCTTAAACAGTGGGGAAAGTGCTGTACAAACAACAGATGATGATGATGATGATGATGATTATTATTATTATTATTATTATTAGTAGTAGTAGTAGTTGTTGTTGTTGTTGTTGTTGTTGTTGTTGTTGTTGTAGCATGTGATCATGATTTAACCATAGCTGCTGGCAAGGTGTAAAACTCACCCAATCAAACCAATCCAAGTGTCACCTAGCACCAGCGCTCAGTCACAAACGTGACACAAGACACAGCACGTGCCAGTCACGAGATAAAGACAAAGCACGTGGTGCGTCACAGAAAACACAAACATGCAGCTTGACACATCCAACCACTCTAAAGACACCTTCAACATGTCACACCTGTACACACAGCTGACAAGTCCGTTCTAGTTGACCACCTGCATTGCAGAGGGTGCAGTGATATACATTAATATTATATTTAACCTCCACCGCTACGCTACGAAGGTACAGAGCCGCGAGGAACCAGTCACTGTGGAGCACCGAGACGCCGCGAAGTAAATTGTGACTGATGTTTAAAAAATTATATCTGTTAACCTACAATAAAGACAGCTATCTGTGATACACCGTTTAAAAGATCGTTTTAAAAACATTTGCGTGGTGTTAAGTTTAAGAATTATAGGTTCTGACTTCACATGAAACATAGTAACTGAATGCGGCAGAGAAATTAAAAATCGGAGAGTAGGTAACAAAAATCAGAAATTGAGATTTTTTTTGTTTACATAATTTATACAAAAGTAAAGTGCCAAACAAGCATTTATTTTATTAGAATATACAATAGAATTTATATATTACTTACTATTTTTTTTCCTCATTTTCTGTTGTTTGAGTACATATCCACGTCGAATAGAGTCAGAGAGCTTAGATGTAAGCTTACATCTAAGCTCTCTGATAGAGTAACCGGCAACGAATGTCAACATGGCGCTTGATCAACAAAGACTTCGCCTACTTTCAAACATAACGAAACACCTGATTGGTTCACATTTTCAGCCATTAAAGGGCAGTAATCAATGGAGGAACAATTGCTAAAGGTCGTAGTGTTGGCTCCCTTACGTATTTATTACTTTACTCACAGGGCTACACACTGACACTACACTGGTTACAGCAGTGCATCATCCTGGGCGGGGGGCGCACAGTGGAAGGAGGGTGACTCGGCCCTCAGTGGGTTGAGCTCACGTAGTGATAGTAACGAGTGTAACTGTGACCTGGTGTGTGACCTCAGTTACAGCGCTTTGATTGGAATCATCGTTGGAAGTTCTGTCGGCGGCATTCTCCTCATCGCTAGCATCATCGCGTGCATCTGCTGCTGCGTCAAGAGCCAGTCGCGACCGGCAGAGTGATACAACCGACACCTGCTCCACCAGCAACTTGACGGTCGTCAGTAGTTGAATACACACCTGTACTTATATATAGCTATTAACTTAGATACATACACACCTGTACTGATATATGGCTAGTAGTCAGCTCAGGTACATACACACCTGTATTTATATATAGCTAGTAGTCAGCTCAGGTACATACTCACCTGTATTTATATATAGCTAGTAGTCAGCTCAGGTACATACACACCTGTATTTATATATAGCTACTATACTCAGCTCAGGTACATACACACCTATATATATATATAGTGGTCAGCTCAAGTACCTACACACCTGTACTTATATATATATAGCTACTAGCTTAGATACATACACACCTGTATTTATACACAGCTAGTAGTCAGCTCAGGTACATACACACCTGTACTGATATATAACTACTGGCCAGTTTCAGTACATACACACCTTTGTTTATAAATAGTTACTAGTCAGCTCAGATACATACATACCTGTACTTATATATATATAGTTACTAATCAGCTCAGGTACATACATACCTTTGTTTATAAATAGTTACTAGTCAGCTCAGATACATACATACCTGTACTTATATATATATAGTTACTAGTCAGCTCAGATACATACATACCTGTACTTATATATATATAGCTACTAATCAGCTCAGGTACATACATACCTGTACTTATATATATATAGCTACTAATCAGCTCAGGTACATACATACCTTTGTTTATAAATAGTTACTAGTCAGCTCAGATACATACATACCTGTACTTATATATATATAGTTACTAGTCAGCTCAGATACATACATACCTGTACTTATATATATATAGCTACTAATCAGCTCAGGTACATACATACCTGGACTAATTCATGTTGTACAAAGAAAAAAAGAAATACTTCTAGATCCTTATGTGCATTTTATATGAGAAGTTCAAAGTTTATTTAATCAATGTAGTTCCAACACAAATATCTATAATCCAGATAAGTTTGATACTCTTTATTTTAACCCCTTGAGGGCTATTCTATTGGCTGTTACATTCAACCATTCGATTTTTCTTGAAATAGACTGATCACTTCATCTCACTCTCACTTTGAAGCGCCTTATCTTATTTAAAAACATAAAAACAATAAAGTGAGTGATGGAAACAAATAAAATAGCGATTCGGACAATATACACTTGGACAAGTTTCAGTCCAACTCAGTGTTGCCCACATGCCACTAATATTCTGGCAATATTTATACACACTATGCGGGTCTAACACACACACAAACACACAAACACACAAACACACAAACACACAAACACACTTACATACACTGTAGAATACTTGTTGATGATGAACACTCTGTTGATGTCAACAGCGAACCAGATGAGCCAGGGGTGGTCAGCTCAGCAGCACAGTGCTCCATATGGCCCACAGTATGGCCCACAGTCTGCCCACAGTATGAGCACAGTATGCCCTCAGATATGGCCCACAGTATGGCCCTCAGTTTTCAGGGCCTCCCCCTTACCAACCTCCCCCTGGCAGCAAGGAGGGACCACCTCCTCCCCCTCCAACCTATCCACCCGGCTTTGTGGGCGAAGCCTGATTGTGTAGTGAGCCAGGTGTGGGAGGAGATGTCAGTCTGTGTTGTAGCTTTGATAAATAATAATAAAGTTTGTAAATAATAAAGACAGTACAGACACACTCACATGTAGCAGGTCAGAATTTATCAGTTAACCCTTTCGTTTCATGGGACCAGAGGCAGGTTCCAAAACCAGCAACTCTTTAAATCAGTCTTTAAATTTCATTTTATATTAATTTCTTATTGTTTTTAGGATGAAACACTAGACTATGTATTAAAACTCACTAAACACTCTGCTATGTATTTCAAAGTGTGTAGAACTAATTAATTGGATTGACAGTGATTGATATGGAAATAATTGCCTCAGTTTTTGTCGTTTTCGGATTTCGCCGATTGTCTTGTAACGGATTGTAGATGAAAACTGAGGGTTAACTGTACTAATGTACAAATAACAGTATGTCAAGCTTAATCCTGAAGTGATAATGGAGAAATAAGATCATTGTGCACAGTTGAAGCTGTTGTAGCTGTTGTAGCTGTTGTAGCAAGACCAGTATGTAAGACTGGAAAACACTGTACCACACTCTCTTCATCTTGTTTGTGTCATGTTGATGTTGCTGCTGTAACAGTGTGAGCTGCACTCATTGCCTTTAACAACTTTGCTGTTGTCCTTCTGTTGATTGTCGTGCTTGAATAGATGACAAGTGCAATCTGTAAGGTGAAAGGTCAGTGAAAGTGCAGAATGTAGCAGCAAGCCAAGGTGTGAGCTGTTTGTCTCATAAACCTAACGACAGGTAGTCTCCTAGACACAAACATACAGGTTAGAATAGTTAATCTCTCCAACATGTCTACACTAACTGTGTAAGTAAACAGTCAACGACCCTGTGCAAACACCTGTATGCTGGGTCACAAGTAAAAGTTCATCGTAAGTGCCTAGAATGACGTCAGCAAGAGGTTTGAATGTTATGCCAACGGTTAGAGGGAGAGAGAGCAGACGATCACTGACACTTGTAGACAGCAAACAAGTTTAGAATATCTCTGTGTGTAGCAGTGTATACTGTGTACATGTACTGGACTCAACTTGTACAGTAGCAACAAGTATTTACCTGACCTCTTGTTTACTGAGCTAACAATGCAAACAAATAAAATGAGTAAAAACTTCACAATTTTACTGAAGAAAGTGTCACATGTTGGGATGTGAGTGACCCAAGAAAGTTTGAGGAAGTTGAGTCGGTCTTTGTGGTGTTAGTCAAGTGTGTGTGTGTAGGTGTGTGTGTGAGTGTGTGAGTGGGTGTGTGAGTGTGTGTGTGAGTGTGTGTGTGAGTGTGCTGGTAAGAAGAACGTGTAGAGTTGTCTGTTTATATGTACAGGTATAGTCTGCTCCTGATTATGTCTGGAACACATATACACTCTCTCTCTCACTTAATGATTGACGTTTTCTCACTCACACACACACACTCACTCACACGTACTCACACACACTCACACTCACACACACACTCACACACACACTCACACTCAGACATTCTCACAAATATACTCATATACTTATATCCGTGTTCTCTCACTCACATATGCTCCTTCACACACTCTTTTTCTCTCTCTCTCTTTCACACACACACCTGTTGTCTAAAAACGCCGTCGGCACAAGCGAGTGTTCCCCACAGTCACAGTCACGTGTGCACCTCTAGGTACCCGCCACCCGCCACCCGCCACCCGCCACACACAAGTATTGTTAACCACACAATGCGTCAGTAAGTCCGGGTCGTCACATAGCGATTCATCACCTGTTCACACCTGTTCACACCTGAATCACATTTTGTCGGTTTTTATGAGTGGACACAAGGAAGCTTTTGCCAGAAACTCTGCGCAGACATTAGCTTTGAGTGTTTAGTCAGAGAGAGTAGATGTATATCTGGTGTAGCTTCACGTCGCCATGGTGACTAGCAGTGCAACACTTGCTTCTCTGCTCAGTTTTAGTTGACAGAATACACAAATTAATACGAGCATCGATATTTTACTCGAGCTGTTATTACAGGGTGTGTCTCTCTCTCACACAGATGTCATTCCACATATACAAGCGGACACACACACACACACACATACACACAGATGTCATTCCACATACACAAGCGGACACACACAGACACACACACACACAGATGTCACTCCACATACACAAGCGGACACACACAGACACACACACACACAGATGTCACTCCACATACACAAGCGGACACACACACACAGATGTCATGCTACATATACAAGCAGACACACACACAGACCACACACACAGACACACACACACACACACGCACACGCACACGCACGCACGCACGCACACACAGATGTCATTCCATACACAAGCGGACACACACACAGACACACACAACGCACACACACACACACACACACACACACACAAACACACAGATGTCATTCTACATACACAAGCGGACACACACAGACACACACACACACACACACACACAAACACTCTCACACACACTCACACACACACTCACACACACACACACACAAAACACACAAACACTCACACACACACACACTCACACACACACACACACAACACTACTGCACAACACACACACACACACACTAAAAAACACACAGATGTATTCTAATACAGACACAGCGGACACACAGACACACACACACACACACACACACACACACACACACACACACACACACACACACACACACACAAGCAAACACACAACACTCACACACACACACCACACAAGACGCAAACACACACACACTTTTTCCACACACACACACACACACCACAACACTCTTCGTTGGTTCACACAAACACACACATCTCGTCTTTGCTTTCTACACACACATACACAAGGCTCCACATCTACACAAAAACACACACACAGCACAGGTAATACAACGTCATGTCCACATTTTCACAAGGTTCTTCTTTTCAGTGACATTAAAATTTCTATAGCTGCCCTGTGTCTTTCATAGAAACATCTGTTTTTACTGGGTAATACCTACGATCTTCATATTTTGAGGCTGGATAGAAGCCCTGGGTGGGAGTTGTGTACCACGACCTTCTGTCTTCACTTGTTTGTAAAGGGTTATGTTCCTTACGAAAGTGTCACTAAAGTTGTAAAACTGACAATTTCATAAAAACACCAACTTAACAAACAGATCATTGATGACAAAGTTTCTTTGATGAGTTGTGTTTAACCTTTGCCACAGCACTTGGTGGGGGGGGGAGGAGGCCAAGAAACTTCTATATGACGTCATTAACAGGAGGTTTCTGCTGTCGACTACTACTACTCCTGCTACCACAACCACCACAGCCACCACAAACACTACAACCACCACAACCGCTACAACTACCACAGCCACCACAAGTACCACAACCACT